>NW_025781903.1:0-35463 GCF_021130785.1 Homalodisca vitripennis | reverse complement strand
CAGTGCTAGAATGTATAAATTTAGCAAGAAAAAAATCGATAACTTCAATTCTTTTTCTTAAACCTGACATGTAATATTATTACTTCCATTTAATTTATTATTTGTTATATTTTTGAGATTACACATTATTTTGATCAACGCCTTATAAAGACCCGTAGCATATTAAACATATTCAAAATATTTTCTGCTTTGTATTCTTGGTGGAAGTAAGTAGGTTTTAATGGAAAAGACATTTTTTCATACTTCCACATTAAATTTATTTAAAAGGAGTAATGTGGAATTACTATAAATTAATATAAATACATTTTAATGTGGAAGTATGAAAAAATGTCTTTTCCATTAACATATTCAAAATATGCTAAAGCTTTTGATAACTAGAATAGCAAACTAACAATTATATTGAAAAAATCCTACAAATGATTATGGAACTAATGGAAATAATAAAAAATTGATAAAATAAAAAATTACTCAGTATTTTAAATATATTTCTTTTATGATAATGTATAGATCACTTTGAATACGTCATTAGCTAAAAAATAATTGGCTTAAAAATAAAACAGTAATGTCTTTTACTGGAACATATCCGTTGTTACCGCCCCAGAAAGGAACTTTTGGAGGGAATTATTTACTCTATGAAATGAAAAGGTTAAAAACATAAAGTGTTTCCATGACTATAATGGATGGTACTTTGGAGCTGGAGCCAGGTAGAGACGTGCTTTAAAACTAGCTAAAAATAATCATGCAGTATTACCAAATTGTTTGCTAGCTTCTAATGTGCTTAGTCAAAATCATCTCTAATGTAATGTGTGGGGAGTCTACATGTAAGAACAAAACAGAGTTGGTAGCTCTTATTCCATTACAAGTACTCAGCGTATTAACATTAGTAACGCTGAACAGCCTTCACACTGCATACAGTCTACATTTGTTCAAAAAGATCTGCCTCTTATTCTTTAACCTATTCATTGTCAGGTTAAGTTTAAGAAAGAACTATGTAGTCATAACTTCGCCTCGAAACAAGAGATTATTCATTGATTGATCAAGGGTAAGTTTCGTTAGGGGTAATCTACATATAAACTCACTAAGTATTTTTAATATCAGATTGTTCTCTTGCAAGTCCTATCTAAAATAATATCAATATTATTTCTATCGTTTAAATGTCAATGCTTTTGAAATAAACTAGATGTTATCACACTTAATAATAGAAACGTACATATTTTCTCACTATTACCAAGTAACACATTCTTTTCTTTTTTTACGTATTCTACGATATTACATGATAAAATAAATGTTAATAACTTAGTTACAATAATGGTTTTCCTTTCTAATTAATAAATGTAACATCTTTTGAACACTCGGACATTATATCATGGATGGTGCTGGTGGTTTTGAAAGTTTTTAGAACAGAGATCACCCACCTGTCGGAAGAAACATCCAAAACGCTACCATTACGTTGTATTAAAATTTTTTTTAATCAGTACACTTATAACAGATTTTAACACCTGACTTATTAAGCCATATAGCCTAAGTATCCCAACACTTCACAGATTTTATGATGACTTGGTATGTAAATTTTATTATTTAAACACTGATATGAAACCCAATTAAACAAACACAACGGTTAATGTGTTATGTGGCAAGATATCTCCAGAAAGATTTCGTCGGTGGGCTTACAATGCTGTATGAAACTTAATTTCTAGATATATAAGAGTTAATTCTATGATGACACATAGCAAACTATGTAATTTGGCGTGTCACAACGTCGTTGAAGCGTGTCACTGTGGCACTTTTCTCTTTTGTTTTCCAGGGAAGGTAAAAATATCTGTTCCTTATGATTGTCAGTGGTTTAATTTTGCATTGAGCCTCAGCGAAACCTCGTGTCCTGGCGTACTTCTACCTTGTTTATTTTGGACCCTTTCAGTTTACAAATTTACAGTATAGAAGAATATTAATAGAAAAATGTTGTGCAATAAAATAAAGATGTCTTATTTTACCAGGCGAAGTTAGGTCTAAAAAGCACTCTCTAACATTCAACGTGGAGATCAATGGCTTAAAGGTAACTCCCGAACCACCACCATCGGCGGGGCAGGCAGGCTGCTTGCAAGGACAGGATCGCTCAGCGGTCACCCATCCAAGCAGCAGCCACGCTGATGTTGTTTGATCTGGTTATCTTGCGATAACCGTTGTACCCGCTACACTGCGTCATTGGCAGTTTGTTGGGCATTTGTCTGTTTGATAAGAATTTTCTCGATGAAATTTATCTAATTGATTAAACCTCAAAAGACTTGTTAAATTATGCCATTTATAGAGGATGTAGTAGTGTATACCTACAGCCAAATTTTTAAGCACTTCATCGTTAAAATATTCAAAAGGTGTATGGCTTTAAAAGAAAAACTAATTAGAGTTTGGATGCGATTTCATCACATTTCTAAAATGACACAACCCCCATAAAATCACAACGAAAAGTAAGGGTTGTTAAAGCGTTTGGTGTTTGACATTATTTTTACAGGGTTTATAACCTCAAGGTCGTTTCATACATCTGGTTTTTAAAATAGAGGAATTAATTAAATAGCAATAATTCTGATCAGCGTACTATTTTTAACAATTAATTAATTAGTTAGGATACCAGCTGTTTAAACAAATAAATAAGCTGTTAGTATTGATCAGCGATGTTGTGAGTAATAGTATACAGTTGTGTTGTTATAGCACTGAGAGTGTGTGTGTCTACATCTATTCGGAATGTAGAAGCATAACTTTAATAGTTTATCTTTTCACCAAAGCAGATCTTATTAATAGTTAACGCCTATTTACGCCCCCTGACCACAGCGTATGAGAAAATGATAATGCAATTTCATTTCATTGGATAATCGGATTGCATTACCATTTTTCATACTTTATGTCTAGAGAGTTTATGTAATTCAAGTTAGGATTATTTTAATTTTCTCAATAGACTAGTATAAGTAATATTGAATGTAGTAATAATAATTTATAGTACATAATCCATACTAATGCCCAATAATACACACTTATTAGAAGTATACTTGTCAAACCCTCAGTGTGTAAGCCCGCGATTACTTTCTGTATTAACATTTAATACAAGCGCCTGCTAATTCTCAGTACGTGATTTTCACCACATTTAGAATGTGATATTGCATTGAAAAATAATGAAGGCGTTCATTTTATGTTCTTGTGTGTAAATATTACACCATTTTTTGTAGTCTAGAGCATATTTCTGGAAAAAATCCTCAAATTTTAGAGAATAAAAAAGGTTTTTGTGATATAACGAATTCAATTAACTACTTATAAAATTGTTAATTAAGTTGTCGTCGTATATTTTGTACATATTCAGTAGTTTTGTTATTTGATTGTGATTAGGGGGTTCATTGATGAAATATTTTTACCTTACTAGTGAAAACCGTCTGATAATCGGTATATTGGCATATACACGGATAATTTATCGCTGGATACACAAAAAATATTGTTGATTTCCATTATTTATTTGTCTTGTTTTTTCACGTGAATCATAGATAAAACAAGTTATCTAAATCAGTGGTTCATATGATGTTTGCATTTTGAACACATCAAATTTATTACTACTAAACACTTAACATTTTACATACATTCTGAAAACAGATAAAATTCGGAAACTTTCGTCTCTCTTGAAAGTTTATTTCACTACAAAATTATTCGTTGCTAAGTGCATCCTCCCCCTGCCTTTTGTAGTAAAAACCTGTAGCGTACTACTAAATAATATTTTGCGAAAAAAGTATTTATAATGCGTATATATATTCACACTATTATATTCTACACATCAGTGGTTCACATAATGTTTGCCTTTTGAACACATCAATTTTGTTACTACTAAACTTGTCACTTGAGTGAACGGATTATAAATAAATACGAAATTGAAGTAGAAAATAGAGCACCTTTACGTTTTTGAGTTGTTAATTTTATCCAAAATGGATCTATCTTAAATGTGTAATAAAAACAAAAAGCTGAACGGAAAATGTGATTTCATCTGACTCAAAATTGTATTATATTTGTATATACGTAAATTTAATGTTACGTATATACATAAAATATCAAATTACATATAGTTATTTGTTCTATATTGAGAAAATATAGTTTCCTCATGGAGTGAATTTGATGTAAGATAACGGGTTTGTACTCTGAATAACTTAATTTGCGTATAATACAACAGTTTCAGGAGAAATAAACTATACAACAGAATATCGAAGGAACAGAACGTAACGAAACAGACAGACCACTTTTTGACGCTTTTAATTCAAAATCCATCGGATTTTTCCTTGAACTTAGATTGATATCCTATAAGTTTCAAGTTTGTAGAAACCTTCGATAAAGAGTTGTCATACAGCCGGACAGACTGACGGACGGACAGACCTTTGACCTTTTGATGTTAAAATCAATAAGGATCTTCTTGGACCTTTAGAAACCTACGTAACAAAATTCAAGTCTCTAGAAGCATTCTTGCAAGAGTTATCGCAGAAACGGTCAAACAGAGGACAAACAGGATACGATTTCAAGAATGCCTTGTCAGTCTTAGTCAGGAGAGGTTCATATGTGTGCATGCAATATTCATGAATATGTTTTGAGGACTTGTTTGAATAAATACAAATTTTATGTAAATTCGACTAAAATGTGTTGCATATAATTGGTAAAAACTTCTTATTTTTCAACCGGTTCTGACAAATGATGTGTCAAACGTGTTGCCTACTCCTTAAACGTTGGTTCATTAATTAAAACTGTCTCATTTGTTGGCACTGTTGAACACACTGAGCTCATCACCAGTGACATGGTTGAGTTCCAGCAAAACAGCATTCTTCGGGAACAATTCTCTGTTAGATAATGATTCCAACAAGAACAAAGCGTGACAGTTCCTGATCATCTGTAGGATCAACCTCTTAGAACTCCTAAATTACCGGCTAGCGACGATTGCTTGAACACATTTTTCAGTTTCTTGTTGATCAGTAATTTTATCCAAGTTTTTAAATGGACTGCTCAATTGATTTCATGAACATCTTCACGTCTTGAAAATTCCAGGCTGTAAGGGTATAAACCTATAGGTCCCAGTTGCATACCAAATTATGAGCACTAAAATGTAACAATTCTGAACAACGAACTTAATAAATACAAAAATACATTGTGACGAATCTTTTTTGCAACATCAGAGGTTCCTTCCAGGAGATGATTATCAGTTAAGAATAATCATTTAGCGAACATGATACTTCTAGGTATGCAATAAAATATGCTCCAATTGTTAGCAACATCAAAGGTTCCTTCCAGGAGAGGGTCATCAGTTAAGAATAATCATTTAGCGAACATGATACTTCTAGGTCTACAATAAGAATATGCTCCAATTGTTGGAAATATCAAAGGTTCCTTCCAGGAGAGGGTCATCAGTTAAGAATAATCATTTATCGAACATGATACTTCTAGGTCTACTACAATAATAGAAGACAATAAGAATATGCTTGGTTCCTTCCAGGAGAGCATCATCAGTTAAATCAATGTGGAAATTCAATGGTTCCTTCCAGGAGAGGGTCATCAGTTAAGAATAATCATTTATCGAACATGATACTTCTAGGTCTACAATAAGAATATGCTCCGATTGTTGGAAATATCAATGGTTCCTTCCAGGAGAGGGTCATCAGTTAAGAATAATCATTTAGCGAACATGATACTTCTAGGTCTACGATAAGAATATGCTCCGATTGTTGGAAAATATATCAATGGTTCCTTCCAGGAGAGGGTCATCAGTTAAGAATATTCATTTAGCGAACATGATACTTCTAGGTCTACAATAAGAATATGCTCCAATTGTTGGAAATATCAAAGGTTCCTTCCAGGAGAGGGTCATCAGTTAAGAATAATCATTTAGCGAACATGATACTTCTAGGTCTACGATAAGAATATGCTCCGATTGTTGGAAATATCAAAGGTTCCTTCCAGGAGAGGGTCATCAGTTAAGAATAATCATTTAGCGAACATGATACTTCTAGGTCTACAATAAGAATATGCTCCAATTGTTGGAAATATCAAAGGTTCCTTCCAGGAGAGGGTCATCAGTTAAGAATAATCATTTAGCGAACATGATACTTCTAGGTCTACGATAAGAATATGCTCCAATTGTTGGAAATATCAAAGGTTCCTTCCAGGAGAGGGTCATCAGTTAAGAATAATCATTTAGCGAACATGATACTTCTAGGTCTACGATAAGAATATGCTCCGATTGTTTCTGAGAATGAAGCCGTAGCGAGCTCAGGCGGTACCGGAGATGTCCATTAGCCCAACACCGAACACCCGGCAGCCCGCTGGGTCGCCGACCCTGCATGACTTGTTCCTATAATTGCGATCTTGAACTCTGTCCAACACTGTAGGTGGGGGACAATCGCGTGTTGCTCAATGACTTATCCACTCTCCATCGCCAGACCTTTTCTTCGGCCCGCTTCAACTCCGACCCTTCCTCACGACGTTCTTCTGCTTCTAATCGTCCAAACCATTCTGGGAGCCATCTACCTGACGTGGCAGCTTTTATTAGTCAATATTAGTTGACACTGATTTACGACTGCTTTGCCTGAGGATAGCCGCTGAGTTCTAGTATTGACATTTTCCATCCAAACAAAGAAAGGGATTTGCTACTGAGGTCTTACTATAATCATAACATTATTATTTTAAGGACAATAACAAGTAATAATTAACGAAAATATTATATTTCATCAACCTTTATAAGAGCCCGCTTCTTATTTTGTTGCCCACGCATTTCATTCTTGAAATGCCCTAAGGACTGACAGATAGATAATGATATAGAAAAGAAATGTTTACTTCTCCCTGCAGGCGAAAGAGAAATTGTTCCAGCCTACTGAGTGATACGCTTCAACGTCGCTCAGCCAAATCCCACATATGGAGATTTACCATTGTAGAAATAATGTTCTACTACGTATAAATGAAGTTTCATGCTACATTAGTATATTATAGATGGTTTAATTGAGGTAATTTGTAGATAGTGAGGCCACATTTGTTATTGTGTCACGTGGTATAATGTTATATGGCTGTATTAAGTTTGTTTATAAATCTATATGTATATTCTTCGAATTTCTTGCTGACATCATATCTACCCATAAGACCAATATAGAATGTTCACTAACGCTCATCATGTCATGAAGTTACGTGCACCATCATCGAATGCACTCGATGTTGCAGATATAAAAATGAAACTTCATAAAAAATGCTGTCTATATATGACTAATGGATTTACTAGCCATGCATGTGAATTACAAATTTATCCAAGTTAAATCTTTGAAGATTGAAGCTACTATTTTTCTTCGACTATTTTTTTTCAAAGGGTCTTTAACGCATCATAATCAAAGTTTGATCTCTTAACAAAGAATAGGACGAAATAATGTTATTGAAGAACACAGAATTTATTCATACATACACGGAAGTTGATGACTAACCAATCATCTCAATTGAAGGCATATTCATTATCCAAGGTGTAAAAAAGTCCTGCACATGCTTGATAATTCCCGAACGATTATACATGTAGAACAATAAAACTTATACTATTTGAAGTAACTAAAATAGTTTTCTCGTGTAAGGGGATGGCCCGCAGGGAATCAGAACGAAACCTTAAATGAGAGCATAGGTCAAGTATTAGTAGAGTACAATGCCTTAAATACGACCTCAGTACTGGACTTAAATATTTTTTAAGGTAGTAAGTGATTATTCACATCCAATGTAGGACGGTCTACAAGGAGCTTGGCAAATACATTAAGCATAGCTCAAGATGTAAATCATTATGAAGGGGTTGTTTAACAGGGTTGAATGATAAGGGGAAGATCTGCCATTTGTTATTGTAATTCAAGTTATTCTGGCACTATAATCATCACTTTTTTCAACTGCTTTACTATTTATTATTCTAATCAGCTTTTTTCTATCAATTTGTGTAATCTTTGTATGTAATGGGTTTACCGTGAATAAATAAATCAGTAATTGAAAGTTCTTATTTTTTTGTTTGGGCTTTTGACTATACTTGATGTACATCTTAAATTACTCTTTTAATCGATTTAAATTTTAATATACGCTTATGTTACATTTTTTCCGAACTTCTTGTAGACCCTCCTCCATTGGATGTGAAGAATCACTTACTACGTTAAAAACTATTCTTTAAGTCCAATATTAATTTAATAAGTTTAGTTTTCACAATTTGAGTCATGGAACGAATATTAAACCATCTAGAACAGGACCTACATTGTAAAAGGTTTCAAACTTAAAACCAGCGTAAATTTCTTAAGAGTAAAACTTTTGAGGGCAGACCTTTAATTTGATGTACTACTCGACCTATGGTCTAATTTAAGATTTCCTTCTGGTTTGAAAAATGGTAGATACTTCAAAAAGTAGATTTATAGGTGCTATAATCCCTACCAAGTTTTATTGCTTTACCTGTAATCGTTCGGAATTATAAAGCTTGTGCAAGACTTTTTTAAATTCTGTATAATGATTTATAACATGGTTGTTGGGCTCAGCTTACGAAGTGGTTTAATTAATTTTATATTAAATACAAAAATGCTTTCTTTATATTTATACGAGACACGTATTTACTTCGATAAGTGCTGTACATTTCAAATGAAGTCTTCCACAAGCGGAATACAATAATAACGGTTGATCCTGGTACCCAAGTAATTTAATGTGAATTCTTTCCCAAATGCAGCAGACTAAAATTATGTCCGTGGACGTCCATCCTAACGTCATATCGCTGACATCTCATCCTGCATGATTAATTAATCAACTTGTCCGTTGCCAGCACCTCGACTGTAGCATTCCTCTTTCACATCGTTTGAAACTTGCAGCTGTCATCAGATAACTAGAAGAATTAGTGATATCTAAGGTAGATTGACATTCACAATGTGTACCACATAAACCAAACCAAAATGTGGCAATAAACTGAACAGAAAGCGTAATGAGTATTTGAATATCGTTAAAAATGTACTTTTAGAAGGACACCTGAAACTTGCAGCTGTTGTCAGATAACTAGAGGAGTCATTGATATGAAAGGCAGATTAGCATTCACAATGTATTAGTTCTTAACTAATAAAGTGACAATAAACTGAACAGAAAGCGTAATGAGTATTTGAATATCGTTAAAAATGTACTTTTAGAAGGACACCTGAAACTTGCAGCTGTTCTCAGATAACTAGAGGAGTCATTGATATCAAAGGCAGATTAGCATTCACAATGTATTAGTTCTTAACTTAACTAATAAAGTGACAATAAACTGAACAGAAAGCGTAATCAATACTGGAAAATCATCAAAACTGTCAATTTACAAGTACATCTGTAACAGATTAAGACTAAGTTATATTAAGTTAAACTAGTAGCACTAATGAGCTTTAGATGCAGTGGTACTTTGATTTTCCGGAAAATAATTAGGATATTCAACTTCTGGAATTGAGTTTCATTAAACGATAGATTACATCTAATCTTAGTTTTCAGGCTTACACGGCACTTGTCACAACTATGTAAATGTCTACCGGTTCACACCGCACTGAAACATCAATCATACTATTAAACTCTTGAAATACTTCAACCTCGCTGTGGACAGTCATCTACAATCAACAGATCTAAACAAAAGTTGACTAAAACTGTTACGGTTAGCTGAAGATAGCAGTCGATGGGAGTCCTTAACGAGGCCGAAATACGAGTACTTCAACCTCGCTGTGGACAGTCATCTACAATCAACAGATCTAAACAAAAGTTGACTAAAACTGTTACGGTTAGCTGAAGATAGCAGTCGATGGGAGTCCTTAACGAGGCCGAAATACTTCAACCTCGCTGTGGACAGTCATCTACAATCAACAGATCTAAACAAAAGTTGACTAAAACTGTTACGGTTAGCTGAAGATAGCAGTCGATGGGAGTCCTTAACGAGGCCGAAATACTTCAACCTCGCTGTGGACAGTCATCTACAATCAACAGATCTAAACAAAAGTTGACTAAAACTGTTACGGTTAGCTGAAGATAGCAGTCGATGGGGGGAGTCCTTAACGAGGCCGAAATAATTACAATATTTCATTGAGTTGTGACGCTGATGTTATGATGAATGTAATCTAAATTAATTATCATTTGCCAACTAACACATTTAGTTTTAATTTCTTCAGCATTATAATTATTGATATAGGTTTTAGTATCTATTAAAATTGAAGGATGATGAATTAAATACAAACTAAAGTAAGAGAAATTCAAATACAAAACGTACAATTACACCCCAAAATTCTATAGCTCTTTGATGAAAATTATATTTATATTTAATATCACTGAACACAGATTGTTAACTAAATCGAAATAAGTAAGTAATGTATAAATCCGTGAATTCAAATTCCGGACGGTATTATAAAATACTTAAATGAATCTGTATTATTTATTACTTACGCATGAAAAACCATAGACTGTACATTTTTATTGCCCAACTTTAGGATGAATCTTTGAGAAATTCACTGAATGGTGCTATTTTAACGTAACGTATGTATGGTGGTAGGAATTAATTCTATGTGAATGTTTAGTTCTGCTCTATTTCATCTTCTTTCGTGCAGCGTCTGAAATTTGACGTTATCACAGAGTTGGGGTTTGGAGTTCGCGTCCGTTTCAAGAAATCCCAAAAAAGCCATCGGCGAAAACAATTCATAAATATAGTGCTTTCGAATCTGTAGCATGTTTCGTCATGTTGGCGAAAAAGCAAAAAGAACTCCGGATAAAAATGAGGAAAAAGCCATTGAAGACCTGGAATGAAAGTGGCAGTAGAATACGAAAATGACCGAACTGAGGTTAGATGAGCGATGAGGTCTAGACTAGATAGCTCAGCATACGCTTCTGGATTCTACTAAATGTAATTTAATACCAATTTACTTGCATTTATAACTTAAAATATGTTTTCTGATAAAAATTAAGTGTAAAGGTATACTTTTCTTAGGAAATGTACTTTAAAAGTTAGACATAATTAAAAAAAAGTGTTCCTTATATACAACTACAAAGTTTATTTCACTATTTATTTTGAAATTTGCAAAAAGTTTTCAATGTAAAGTAAAACACTTTTTACCTGCTATTAAATCATTTCAGAATATTTTTTTAACTCTGTATTCACAAATTATTCTAGTTTTAAGTAAGGAACAAAACAAAAAATAACTTTACCTCTATCTGAGATTAATGTACCTTAATTACACAAAATTAACATAAGCATGTCATTATCTGAATGTGTAAACGCTCTCTATTCACTACGGTGACGGAGTTGCACCATTGACATTTGATTCATTCAATTGTAGTGCTCATAAAACTATAGCTAGATATCAAGTACTGTTTTACGAGAATTTGAACCTCACTGTAAACTATAAAAACAAGTTATCTTAGGTTTCAAAGTTGGGTCTTATTAAAAAAGATATCCAAGGCCAATAAAATGCTCCAAGTACACATTATTACAGCTGGAACTATATTACATATTCCCTTTCTGGGTTAATACGTCACAATAAGAATAGAGCATAATATTTCCTAGGAGAATTCGTGTACAACCTTTATCCTTCTAAATTTAATAATTTATTCTATTGTTATCAAGAGTAAATTCAATATTATTTACCATATAAGCACAAAATTGTTAATTTTCTAATAAATAGTTTATTTAACATAACATGATTACAGGTACTTTAAAAGAATCGCTAGGAAAACATTATAGAATCCCAACTAGACGTGGTGTATTGTGCGCCTGCGCGATGCCGTCGGCTAACGAAGGCATCCGAATATTAACGAATGTGAACCAGTCCCAGACCTTCAGTGCCGCCCGCTCTCTAATTTATCTATCTGACATTTCCATCCTTTAAAATTAACCAACATTATAATGTGAATCTCACTGTGCTTTAATTTACTCTCCTGACCAGCAACTTTTACCTTAGCACATTTCAAGTGGGTTACAATATCACAAACAAGGAAAGTAACATTATATTTTGAAGATAAGTTAAGCATTAGTAACAATTTTCAGGCCCCGTAAAAATGTCAGTGAGTACGATTTCCATAGCAAATGGTCCATTACATACAAGAACGTAGTGTTGTAATTAATCAGATTATAACTAGCTGAGCATTAACGAAATTCCATTTCTGTCAGTCTGTCTGACTGATACGGTTTCTCGAAAACGAACAGACTTATAGAGTTAAAATGTTGCATGAAGCTTCATGTCCATGAGCACCACCGAGTTCGATAGTGGGGCATGTTATTCCATGGGATTTAGCTTAGTATTAGCGAATATTTTGGAGTTGCCATGATGGAAAAGAGAAAATAGTGGAATAAATAAATTTGTAAATAAACTGAGTAAAATCATATGGGATTTTAATATGTCACGTTTTTAATCACAGGTAAAAGTGGAAATTCAATATTAAAGTCAGTGGCAAGATTTGATCTAAGCGTAAGAGTACGCTTTCTTTGTATTCCTCTCTCTAACTCAAAAAACGTTCATTATTTGAACACTGCTGTGAAAACTAACTTAATGAACAAAAGTATGAATGTATCATGAGGTAAGATATCTCGAGGAATATTCCATTTGCAAAATGTAATTTTAACATGAAGCTTCTTTTCTTAGATAGACAAGAATGAGTTCTATCACGGTCCAACCATGAAACTTGGCTGAGCGTCATTGCAGTTGACTGAGAAAATTTATTTTTTGTCTGCTGAAGGAATATAAATATTTTTCACTATATGATGACTGCCTGCCTACCTTGCTGTAGGAAATTCAAAAATGAAATGAACTGTAGGTTTGAAATTTGGCAAGAAACCTCAGTGAAGGTTTTTCTTGACACTTGGTGTTATGTACTCCTATCTTCTATATAATTAACTATTGAAATATATTTCATTATTGTCTATTCATGTGTTATTGCAATAATTTGAATATGAAACCTCATAGTACTAGTAAGTATAATGTTCTATTATGCACGTAACACCAATGCAAAATATGAAACATTCTAATTTTATTTAATTGAAGAATAAATTACAAAAAATATCAGTAGAACAATGAATTTATATAACATTAACCATATGTACTTACTGAATACTGTATGCATCATTACTAATATCTAACACATATTATCTTAATGTTTAGGAAATAATAAATACGTTTAACTATATTAATAAAATTAATGTAAAAATGACAACCATTTAATATAAAAAATCTTCAAGAAACTTTTATTCTCTCAAATTTTGTAATATATCTTAAGGTTTCAAGATAGTGATCGTTTAAAATTTAAAAAGGAATGATTATATCTCACTTTAAATGTATTATAGAGCAAATCAAAAACAAATTTTAAATTGCACAGTTTTTCGAAAATATGTATTTGCATGGTATTTATATTTTGTGAAACTTGGAGGTGACAGCCGTACAAAAGTTTTAGAAGAATAGAATAATATTTAATCGTTAAAAGGTTTACAAAAATGAGATATTGTATAGGTTGTTACAGAAAGCTTTGGTTATTTTGGTGTTGTAGTGTTTCAAGATGATGGAGTTACTAAGTATATAAAAGTGTTACAAGTATATTATATTAAGAAGCCAACATTATCAGTCATCGTAGCATCAGTGTTGTTCAACAATAAGAATAAAGTACAATAAGTGTTTGCTTGCTTTTCCACGAATAAGAGATCTACAAATAACAACACTTAATGCTTAAGTGTTCCAAGAGTTTAATTGTATAAGCAATATTTCAGTGCGGTGTGAACCGGTAATCTTGCTTAATCTTATTCTGTTTCAAATGTGCTTGTAAATTGACAATTTTAATGATATCCCAATACTCATTACGCTTTCTATTCAGTTTATTGCTACTTTACTGGTTCGTTTATGTACTGACACATTGCGAATTCTAATATGCCTTAGATATCACATACTCCTTTAGTTATCTGAAAACAACTGCAAGTTTCAGATGTGCTTGTAAATTGACAATTTTAATGATATCCCATTACTCATTTCGCTTTCTATTCAGTTTATTGCTACTTTACTGGTTCGTTTATGTACTGACACATTGCGAATTCTAATATGCCTTAGACATCACATACCTCGTTAGTTATCTGAAAACAACTGCAAGTTTCAGATGCGCTTGTAAATTGGCAGTTTTAATGATATTCCAATACTCATTACGCTTTCTATTCAGTTTATTGCTACTTTACTGGTTTGGTTTATGTACTTATACATTGTGAATGCTAATCTGCCTTAGATATCAATCAGCTTTCTATTCGATTAGTCATTTGGGTATCTTTGCATCAATATTTGTGAACTGTATTGACAAAACCAATTGTTATTAAATAAGGTTAATGCAAAGAAATGTAAGGCAATATAAAATGTTGTTTGTTTCTAAATAAGTAACTAAATAAATGTAGGTGCTAAAACTGCTGAGAGACAAACATGGAGTAATGAAATGCAATGCTTATGCTTAAGTACGACATATGTTAGTATACCAAGAAGATTAACTGCTATAGGGTATTTGAAAGAAGTTCAAACCTATTCTCAATAATGACGTGCTAACACTGTTATTGTCCGATTCTTTAAATTAGAGACTAAAAGAAATCCATCCTTAAAATTGGTACTAAACTTATCATATAAATTATGTAAGATATGGTATAATTAATCAATCGAAACTATTAGAACATCCCAAAAATTGTTTTAATAAAACATTAAAGTTTAAAGTGTTTAATCAGTTTGTGTAACATCCTGAGCAGTTATGTGTTTTTTTTTATATATCTCAGCTGTATTCATTCACTGTTGATGCCAGTGTCTGGTGGTGTAGAGCTGTATTCATTAACTGTTGATGCCACAGTGTCTGGTGGTGTAGAGCTGTATTCATTCACTGTTGATGCCACAGTCTCTGGTGGTGTAGAGCTGTGTTCATTCACTGTTGATGCCACAGTGTCTGTTGGGGTTGTGTTTTCTTCTTTTCCTTTCTCCTCACTTCCCGAATCTGTGTTTGGTACTACACTTTCCGTGATAGCCGTACTGATCCTCATCTTCCTAAAAAGCAGCAATAACTTTTATTTTTGTAATTTTTCTATATCCAAATCACCAATAAGCCTGAGCAGACATTACTGCCCTGTTAGTGACATTACTATATTGTAGAGCATGCATAATGTCTAAGTGACTAAGATGAGGTAACATGACCTATTCTAAAAACCCGCTTAGTAAATTGAGTAAGCTGTCTTAAAATTCCACAGGGTCATCGAAAGAGCTGCCTCTTTTCATAAACATCTTATCTTTCATAGAAACAGCAATCGCTGAGTTAAAGAGGCTTTGCAGAAAAACTTATTACTTAGCGGATTTTTTGTTTGGCCCAGCAGATCAAAATATCTTTTCCTACTGAAATATATACTTACCTATATATGACTCCAATAAAAATTGGATCACATAATGTACTTGCTCCGCAAGGACTCGAACCAGGATCTTTCAATTACCGGGCGAGTGCGCTACCACTACACCACAACACCCGTACTTATACGGTTCAATTATTTTGTATTTGGCCGTTTCTTTCACATATTTATTTAAATAACCAAACTAACATATGATTGAAAACCAAATACCTGTTTGATTTACATTCATTAAATTAGTACAAATGGCAATAGACTTGTAATTTGCTGTAAAGTGCTGTAATTTCAGTAGACTGTTTTTTGTGATTCAATGTTTATTGCCATTTATATAAATTTTATGAGAATATATATTTTACACACACACGCGCGCGCAAAGTATAACCAGGTTTAACTTGATAAAATGAACTAATTTGAATTATACGAAAGAAAAATATTTGGTGTTTTACTTGATGAAAGTGGAAAATGAACACAACAGCTTAAAACAAAATTATATTTTTTATATGTACAATAATAAACCTTTTTAACACTTTTTGATATATTTTTTTTATTTCGTGCAATGTATATTTCAAATTCAAAGAATTCATCATCAGGTATTGATGCTGAAATACAATTTAGAATCCGATGAGCTTTGAATAGTTCTATTAAATAATGCAGTAAGTTTATCAGTTTTACGTTGCATTCATTAATAAATACATTAATAGTTCGTAGTAATCATTCGTAGTAAAATTCAATCCAGTATTTTACCATATATTTAATCTCTTTGCCACGATTGTTTGACGTTAGAAGCTTTTAGTGTGTTAAAGTCAACTTAGCTACTAAGAGCAAATTATGAATTGTTTTTTAAAATTTTGACAACTTTTACATTGGAGCTTAAATAATCCTAACATGAAAAATTCTACAACCAAGGAAAATCTGCAGAAACAAGGATAGATCCAGATGGTGCGATATTTCGGACAACATTTACGTCAATACTAATGTGAGTAATCTGATAGGACAGTTAGAACACAAATCATTGTACAAAACTATTAGATTAGACAAACGTTTCTTCATTTTCCTTATCATAATATAATGTTGTATGTTATTGTGGTTTATATTTTCCTTTTAAACTCACCTAACAGATATTTCATTAATGTCAACTTTCTTTAGTTCAGATCAGATGTTTATATAACGGTTTGTTTACGTTTCGGTAACAGGTTTCATAACAGTCTTTTAAATGTACAATAAGTGTTAGACTACTTTGTCTTTTATATCTGCTCTGCTAGCAGTAACAGTTGTTTACACGGTTTAGTAAGGGTTGCACGTGTCCAGTTACACACTATAAATATAAAAAAATTGAAAATAGTGCTTAAATTAATTAAACATATGGATGTGCTGTCAAGTATTATTTACATAGAACACTTAATTACATTTGACAGGCTCTTTCAATTAATATTTCACAACTTTAGAGACCAGGATGGGATTTTTCGTTACTTCAAAGACCTGTGGGGCGTAGCCCGGAGGGATTTTCGAAATAGTAAGAATAGGCCTATATTCATTCCAGGGACCGTAAGAATGTCCATGTAAGATTTCAGTACATACGTTGAAAAGCATACACGTGAAAAAGAAAAAAAAAACAAACAAACGCGCTTTTCGTAAGCTTTGCACATAGCACTTGTGGTTCAAGTGAATTATATTTCCAACGCCGGTGTAGAGTAGGTCCTGTTGCCACGATCAAGAAAATCTCTGTTTATAGCCATTGTACACGTACATGTACTTTATTATAAAGTGGTCAACACTCAAGCTTTAAGTTCAACAAGAAATTTATCTTAAAGACAAATGTACATCATAACTTATCACCTTCAAATAGTGTTTGGCTATATAATATACATAACTGTCTCGTAATTGCAGTTTATAGTGTGCAGGCACTTTGAAAACCCTTTATCTTTTGCAGCGCCGCTTGGTGGCGAGTTACATCAATGGACTGGCATATAAACTTTCTCCGTGGAAAAATACATATACATCCAAATTTTCATAATGATCTGTCAAATAGTTTACGATTCTATAAAGGACATATAAGTTATATTAGGATTAGGATTATACATACTTGCAATTATCAACCTTGTACGGCCAATCGCAAACGTTTATGTCTGGATTAAATGCGGTTCCAGGACCACAATCCTTAAGAACTTTATATCCATGGTCACATTGGTAGAACTTGTAGCAGCTCGTCTCGTGCGGGTAGTAGTTACCATGATCACATTTACCTTTCAAATAAAAAAAAAACTTTCTAAGCACGAAATTGTACCCCATATTTCTGTTAGTAGGTAATATAAATAAATACAAATTTGGTATAGTTTCTTACTACTAGTACACAGTGATATAAGCGTAATTTTAAAATAATGCGAAGGAAGGAATTATGACAGATTTATAAGGGGGACTTACTTTGCATAATATCTGACGGAGTAAACTAATTTTAATGAGATAATACTGTAAGTACAGTAGTATGACCAACTTTTTATTTCTTAGCATCAACATGCGTACGCTTACAAATTTATTTTAAATTCTACACACATATTTGCAAAATGTGAAATGTGCCCGTCTTTACCTAAACCGATAATGGCAAAAATGCAAAAAATATTTATTGACAGCCCGTGCTAATTGTTTAAGCAATTAAAGAGGAAATACTGACTTCAGAAAGACAAAAGTCCATTTCAATGAAATATTTTTTCAAATTAAGATTGGTAAGTTAAGACACAATATTCACCCGCTAAATACGGTAATTATTTCTAATAATGACCATTAAAGTTTTTAATTTTAATGACGAATGTTTTATTTAGAAAAATTAAAATAAATAAATAAAAAAAAAAAAAAAAAACGGTGTTGTTACTATATTCACTGATGGTGCCACATTATTTCTTGGGATTGGATTATTTTCTTTTTCTTCTTCCTTGTTTCCTGGTTTTGTGCTTGTCACTTTACTGAATACAGTATGCCGTATAAACAAAAATGTTGAAATGCGTCAAAACGTATATAACTAATTAACAATTATTTGTAAAACTAAATATGTAAATGTGTTTGGATGCTGTATGTATAGCCTACTGGTATAACTTTTGTGTACTATATCAGTCAAAATAGGTATAGGCTATTAGTATTTACACTTCTTGTTAATCCTTCTAACAGAAACGCCTAGATTACGTAAATCATACTTATTGCATTAAATGTTTGTTCTTAATTTAAATTATTAACTTGGAGGAAACAAGTAATTATAAAATATAGCGTACTCTTATTATATATGTATATATATATATATATATATATATTATATATATATATATGTGTGTGTGTGTGTGTGTGACATTATAGATATGAACTTAAAAAATTGAAATTATATAGGGAATGGAAGTAATGTAAAGAATATCAATTCAGTACAAATAATATTTTTCAAGCATGCAGCATGCTCTGCTCAAAAAGCAAGAGGATGGCACCTTTGGTACCTAAAGTATTTACATTATAGCAATTGAGCACCATGTCTGCAGAGTCTAATTTATTACTAAAAATTTGTCTAATTTCAGAAACATTTAAATAGCAAGTTTTTAAGTACTTATACCCGAATAAACAAAGAAAAGGTTTAAACTGTTTTCATTTGATAAGCCAGAATGAGTTATAGAACAGTATCCTCTTGTTGTACTTCTACCTGAATCTTAACCAGGTTGGCGCACGACGGACCTTTTAGTGTCTTCACCGGCTTAGTTTTATACCTGTAGATCGTATAATACTATAGGTTCATCTGTGTACTTTCGTATAGCAGAAGATTATTGGTCTTGTCCATTTTGTTGTGCAATTTACAGTGATCAGTGAGCGATTTATTTTGAGTAATTGGCGGGAATGTTAATCACGCGATAAAAACTGTTGTTCTGTAATAGCTAAAACTCAGCTATCGCACTATAAGTTAGTGCAAAAATACTATTAGAAATAATTCTGAGAAGCAACTAACTTTGACACTCGGATATCAAAGTTTTTATTTATCAATAAGTGTCCAACAGTTACGGCCCATCTCAATATTTAGCCTGCTATCCCTAAGATAATGAAAAAGTAGTAGGCCTACGGTAGTTTAACAGATTGTAAATTACGTAGAAAGAGAATGCAGTTTGCCAACCACATTATCTGGTTTCAGAAAAGGATAGAGCACATGCACTGCCTTGGTAAATCACTTCCTTGATTTGTTTGATGCAAAAGATAAAGGTAAATATAGTTCAATGGTAATGCTGAACTTTGATTCAAAAAATCATACATAAACTATTGATTACATGATGAATTTTTTTATTTGGCAATCGTGTTTGGAAATTGTATCTGAAAGATATATGCCATGTGACAAGATTGGGAACGTGAACACCTTCTACGTTTTTAACGGAGAGGGATGCGTCAGGGGAGTTGTCTCGGCCCTTCGATCTATAGCGTAAACACTAGTGGTTTTATTTAATGTGTGCGGAATTGTGGAGAAGGTTTGTATGCAGATGACTCACAGTTGCACTTGTCCTAAGATCCTGGCATTGATGATGCAATTTCTCTGAAAAACTTTGATCTTGGGAGTACAAGCCGGTGGTTTGATGAGAATGGCCTTAAACTCAATGTGGGCGAATTGTGGAGAAGGTTTATACGCAGATGACTCACAGTTGCACTTGTCCTAAGATCCTGGCATTGATGATGCAATTTCTCTGAAAAACTTTGATCTTGGGAGTACAAGCCGGTGGTTTGATGAGAATGGCCTTAAACTCAATGTGGGCGAATTCACTGTGCATCTTGTATCACAAAACTTAGTGTTGGCCCTTTGTGGCAGAGGTTTGAGTTTCACTCTAGGTGGTGAGAGTTTGGTTGAAAGCCGGTGGTTTGATGAGAATGGCCTTAAACTCAATGTGGGCGAATTCACTGTGCATCTTGTATCACAAAACTTAGTGTTGGCCCTTTGTGGCAGAGGTTTGAGTTTCACTCTAGGTGGTGAGAGTTTGGTTTGAAAGCCGGTGGTTTGATGAGAATGGCCTTAAACT
This sequence comes from Homalodisca vitripennis, assembly GCF_021130785.1. Taxonomy (NCBI): domain Eukaryota; kingdom Metazoa; phylum Arthropoda; class Insecta; order Hemiptera; family Cicadellidae; genus Homalodisca; species Homalodisca vitripennis. The sequence continues at coordinate 15,048 of NW_025781903.1, read as the reverse complement.
CAATGTGGGCGAATTCACTGTGCATCTTGCATCACAAAACTTAGTGTTGGCCCTTTGTGGCAGAGGTGTGAGTTTCACTCTAGGTGGTGAGAGTTTGGTTGAAAGCCGGTGGTTTGATGAGAATGGCCTTAAACTCAATGTGGGCGAATTCACTGTGCATCTTGCATCACAAAACTTAGTGTTGGCCCTTTGTGGCAGAGGTGTGAGTTTCACTCTAGGTGGTGAGAGTTTGGTTGAATGTGACAGCGTGAATACTCTCGATGTCTTGCTGAACAGAGACCTCGCATTCTCCGATCGTGTCCCATGCGCTATTTAGCGTGCCTCTGATAGCTAAGGCACCATCTCAGGCCCAATACTGCACACGCTATGTCGTTCATTCACTCCACTTTTCGAAAGTAAAGTTGGAGTTAGAGAGGAGGAGTTTTTCATACTTTGATCCTAATTATTTAACGTTCTCCCCGACCATATTAATAAACTTCACCATGAATATTTTAAAATTAGAATTAAGGATTTTAACTATTATTAGACTTTAGTTAGTGCAAAGTTACATTAACGATAAAAAGATTGCTTAAAACCGTTATTTGTTGTAATTTTCAGTTTATATTTGTGTAGATTTTAAGCCTCTGTATAAAAAGTATGATTTTTATTGGCCTAATGTATTCTGAACAGCAGTCTGTATATTGAGAAGCGCTTGAAAATAAAAGGCACACGAAGTACACTCAAACAAAGTTCACATACGCCTGCAAAACCATTGAAATAAAAACTGTGTTATCAAGTGACAGATATCAAACTATTATCAGATTGCAGAATGTACTTCCTCTGTGTTAAGAGCACTATGTATAATTGTATTTGGATTGAACTTTTATCCAGTTCTGAGCCCCTTTTGATTCCCAAATTCAAACCTCTAGATATAAGCAAAGTTGGTTAAAAATCGATAAAATAAGAAAGATGAGATGATATACATTGTCAAATTACTATGCATGAGATCCATACTCCGTTTGTCTCATTTTTAGTAATAAATATCAATAAAAAAACTCCTCTTCTTTAGCTTGCAATGTAGATAATATTGGAGTTTAAAACAAAATATTCAAATATTGTATGAAAAATCCAACTAAATAATTTCATTAATAACAAGCCCGGAGCAACAAACATGTCAAAACAGCTGATGCCTATTAAAGACAAAATGTGTGTTGCCCCTGGCTGATGCAAGCATACCTTTAAAGTGGTCGTGCTCACTTATGGGTCGACTGTGCAAAATAGTTAGTAAACTGTAAAGGTTTATATCTGATGCAAAATAGCTGATGTCTCTCAACTGACAATACTGTTTGTCGCTCCCTGCTTGAGCAAGCATACCTTTAAAGTGGTCGTGCTCACTTATGGGTCGACTGTGCAAAATAGTTAGTACACTGTAAAGGTTTATATCTGATGCAAAATAGCTGATGCCTCTCAACTGACAATACTGTTTGTTGTTCCCAGCTTGAGCAAGCATACCTTTAAAGTTGTCGTGCTCACTTATGGGTTGACTGTGCAAAAATGTTAGTACACTGTAAAGGTTTTAGGCTGATGCAAAATAGCTGATGTCTCTCAACTGACAATACTGTTTGTCACTCCCTGCTTGGGCAAGCATACCTTTAAATTTGTCGTGCTCGTTTGTGAGATGACGGATTTTGTTAGCTAAACTGCCATTGAAATTCTAATAAAAATTGAAACTAGTTGTTGTCTTGTAAATGTTTTATAAATATACTGGTTTTATTGTTATTTGACTTTACACATTTTCAATAGGCGCCAATTTTCAATAAGAAAACAAGTAACACAACTAAATTCTTGAATTTTCCTCATATTAGTAATAACCTAGCCTATAGGCAAAGTTTGGAATCTGTAGATTTACTAACTCTAGAGATAATAATTGTTTTATAAAACACAAAAATGGTTGCTAGCAGCTAAACAACATAACTATCGACCTATGTTTTATGGAAGTTTTTTTGGTTGAAACCGTGTATATATACACAGTATATGAACTTTGAAACTACAGTAGGAGTGGCTTTGGGCTCTCGTATCATGTTCGACAAAGTTATGTAGGAATTTTCAAACCATGAGGTCAATTCAACAAAGCAGTTGTGACTAAATAATTACGGCTATCCTGCAAAAGTAGCTTCCAAATATCCCCGAATCGACTGGAAAGCCCACCCCTTTGTTTTGCGATTAATAATGCTAAATATAAAGTCCTAACTAGTCCGCAGACGGAAGCGCATAGGCCCACTTTGCCCACTTTTTATTTGACTAAAATAAATTACAAATTCAAGAAACGTGCAGTCTATCAGTTAGCAGGTGGCAAAGCAGCCATTCTTTTACAACAATACTGATGCTATAACGTAGTTTTTCTACTTAAAATAAAGATATCTTAAGAATAAAAGGTTACCTCTGGATGATGCCATTACATAATTAGTGAGAAAAAGAGTTGAAGAAATGGTTGAGAAGATTAAATTCCACATTTTACGGCTTGTACCTGGAATAATAAAACAACAGGGTTCATTGTAAACTGACATTGAACATTTATATTATCATTTGATGTAGGCTAATACATAGATGAAACGTATAGTTTGAGACCTAAACGATGATGAAAAGAAGTAACAGGATGTATAGTACTAAATATACTTAATTTATTACCAAGTTAGTTTTTAAAATCGATGAGATCCTAGCAACCACTAGACCAATTAGTTTTACTCTTGAGGTGTCTATAAAAAATGATTCAGGAAACAAATAAATAGAAGTAGTTTTATTCAGTACTTTTTTGGAAGTAGCTTATACTATGTGATTAATTTTCTTGAGAAATCTTTTTAGAATCAAAAGTCGCGAAAAATGTATTTATACGCATAATAATGTATGGCATAGAGACTATACATAATTCATTTGTTGCCAAGTAATAAACAAACACATTTTAAGAATTAATGTATGGCAAAATTAATTAATTATAGTTTTAACTATCGTATGCTATACATGAAATTATGAAAATAAACAATAAATATATATGAAAGTAATACTTAACAAAGTCTGAAAAATTAGGCAAACACCTGGTACCGTACCTTTCACTTGAATACTTCTTGCTGTCCTTACAACCACAAAAGGAAATGTGTTCATTTTTTTGTACAATTTATTATTCAGAATTAATTATCAATATCAAAATTGTTAACTTCATACCCACGTTGACATTAAAAAAAGATAGCATACAAAATCAATATAGCATTCAGGAAATAAGAATTAAAACGGTAAAGAAACAATTGCGTTTAAAGACTTATTGGCTGGGTAGCAAATAACAGTTAGACATGTGCATGATTGTAGAACTTCATCATCGATTAAATCTCTATAGAAGTAGTGAAATGAAAAACGTCTGTAATCTATTGTTTAGTAAGTTATCTTCCATTAAACATAATAACCTTTTGTACATGAATAAGTAAAGCTTGTGATCGTAAAATATCATATAAAATATGACGTAAAATTTACATAATCAAATTTTCTTTGAAATAAAATGTAAATTAAGATGAGAAGTAAAATCCCACATAGTCATCTTCTATTATTTCAGTTTAAAATGTGTATAAAAATCTATTTTAATCAAATAAGAAACCTGAACGTTTTCTACAAAATGGTGTGATACTGAAAATGGCCAAGGATAACAGTATTTTAAATATTTAAAATAAATTGAAATTTATTGAGAAAATCCATGTTTATACTTTATTTTTTTCAAGTGATCTTGTATAACGGAAAATTTCGAAAAGGTTTTGAAGCTCTAAATACATAATTTTGAATATCTTTAAAGTAAAGTAAAATTCTCCATTTTAAACTGTTTGTAATTTTCATTATTTATAGATTTGGAGTGATATTAAACATATATAGCACATTGTACGGTGTCGCTTCGAATCAAATCCAAATAACCAAAAATTAATTTTATACATATTCGTTAAATTCATGTCAAATTCAGTTACACTGTACACATTTCATGTTACATGCAGAAGTTATTCTCTGTATGGTTTTGTTTTTATTTGAATTTTATTCAAATACAGTAAAATACCATAAGTAATGATGTATTACACCATAGGTGTATTAATGGTTTTCAGTTTTGGTAAGGCCTTCGACTTTAGTCTCATTTTAGACTTATGACGTGACCTGATAGAGTAAACGTTACTGAAATCGTTGGAGCCTTTTAATAAAATATGAAATATTGGAGACAAGTTTAAGAAATTTCAGAGACACTTATCAAAATAAAGTTCACTCCCCGGCTTAGGACACCATCTTTAAACTAAAATATTAAATTAATCAAAAGGTTAGACTATCAGTCATCTCAGGATTTAAATTGCGTGTAAAACCGCGAGTTACCACTTGTAATAAATAAACATAATATGTATTGACTTTCAACTTACCTCAAAGGATAAACATATTTAGAGTAATAATAAAGTGAGAGACCTTACAAATAAATTCATGCAGCATATAATTCCTGATTATGTACCCCATTACACGGAATTGAAAGCACCAACAGTATTAAATTATGGTAAGCATGCTTTAGAAACTAATTTTAACATGACAGAACTTTATAAAGCCATAAAATCAAGAAAATCAGATACAACCCCAGGCCTAGATGGCATAACATATTCAATGATTAAAAAATTGCCACCTAAATCCCTAAATTTTTTACTAAATATTTACAATGGCATTTGGAACAATGAGATTAGAATGCCGGAAAGCTGGAAACAAATTAGAGTAGTAGCAATTTTAAAACCGGGGAAGGATAAGGAAAAAGAGGACTCATACAGACCTATATCTTTGATATGTTTTATTAAGATAATGAACATAATGGTTAAAAATAGACTGACATGACTTGTTGATAGTCTTAAAATCATCCCTGAAACCCAATATGCATTTAGGAATAAATTGGGTTGTGCCGATTACATGATTAAACTAATATCTAATTTACAAACTCCTCTGACATACAATGAAACTACTATTTTAACATCTTTAGACATTACTAGTGCATATGATAATGTTTATCTGCCTACATTATGGACTAAAATGTATATCAAAGGCATACCAGCTAAGTTTATTATGCATTGTCACAAATGGCTCATTGATAGGCAACTTACTATAGTATTTCCTCACCACCAAATAATTAGAAGCTCATGTAAAGGAATACCGCAAGGCAGTGTAATGAGTCCTTTACTTTTTGCCATATATATAGCTGATATTAATCAATGTCTGCCCAGACAAGTACAATCATTGCAATATGCGGACGATGTTGCACTTTATATATCCAGCAAGGACTGTGTCGAAATACAACCTACCATGCAAGATTCACTGGATAATTTAAGTAAAGAACTTCAAAAGTTAAATCTGGAAGTTAATCCCAGTAAAAGTATAGTTACAATATTTACACGGAAAAGATCTTTAAACTTCGGAATCAATTTTTACGTAAACAGACAAATGATCACAGTAAGCCGATAAGGTAAAAATTCTAGGTGTTACCTTAGATAATAAACTATCATTTAAATCGCACATTGAACAATTGCATATACAATGTCTGAAAGATATTAATATTTTAAAGATGTTAGCATGTAACAGAAATGGAGCAAATCCCCACTTCATACTTGCGATATACAAAGGCCTAATTAGAGCTAAGCTTGACTATTGTTCTTTTTATATGGTCATGCCCCAAGGAACATACTCAATAAACTAGAAGTAGTACAAAACCAAGCTCTAAGAATAGCCACAGGAGCTTTTAGGACCTCTCCAGTTATAAGACTTCAAGCGGAATGTGCGGTAATTCCCTTAAACATAAGAAGAATAACACTTGCAGAGAGAATTGTTTATAAAATTATGACTCACCCCAACCATCCAGGATATGAAAACTTAAGTTATCTACATATGATAATAGATAATCATCCTTACTGGAGAAAAAAGAAAAAAAAACCATTGTACATATTTTCAACAATTAACACAGCACAGCACATCAACCCAATTTAAAACCATTATGTCAAATTTACAGCTGCACATGAATTAATACTACCCTTAGAGCTAATTAACTTTAATGTAAACTGCAATATTCTAGTAAATAATAGAAAAGTAGATAAAAAACGTTAATAATGTCTTATTACAAAATGAATGGCAAGAAATGGTAAACATAACCTACAAAGAAAAATTCATTATTTATACAGATGGGTCTAAAACAGATAATGGCACAGGAGCTGCGATTTATATTCCATATTGTACTGACACCAGACTAAATTTTAAACTTAACAATAGGCCTATTACTTCAAGCTACACAGCTGAAGTATACCCTATCTATAAAGCTGTACAGCACACCCAATCACTGAAGAACACTGAGGTAGTTATATGCTCTGACTGCCAATCCGTTATCAAAGCTATTGAAAATACAAAGTTTGGCATGGTAAAAGATAATGACATAATATTAAACATAATTAAAGAAATACTAGACAGTAACACGAATACGTACATTATACAATGGGTCCCAGGACATATGGGAAATAAGAGGTAATGAAGTTGGTGATAAATTAGCCAAGTCCTCAACTCACAATGTAAATAATGTTAGAGAATTTTACACAACCATGGCAGATTTCAAATTGTATCAGAATATAAGGAATATAAGGACAATGACAAATAGTCTTAATACAAGTAACAAAGCACAATGGTACATAAGTGTCAAAAAATCCTTTTCAAGGGAACCATGGTTTAAGGCAACAAACTATACTAGACATGAAACTGTAAATATAGTTAGAATTAGGTTAGGCCATACGAATGTAAACACCTGCTTACATAGAATTAAATGTTATTTCACTCCACTATGCCTAAATTGTACATTAGGTTCAGATGAAACGCTAGAACACATTTTAATGAAATGTCCGAAATATTATTGTGAAAGAGAGAAATGGTTAAAAAAGACCAAAACACTCAGTCAAAATTTTTTCTACACGCTTAAGAGAAATTATGAGCATGGAGGATCACCAAATTTATATAGAAATAAATAAAAATTTTATTTTCCATCAATAAAAGACTATAAAAAATATCAACAATAGGTACTAACACTTTTTAAAACATATATGTGAAAACCAATCCCAGGGTTCTTCTATCCGTGGCCCACCCTTTCGGGTTAGGAGGATACTGCTTGATTGGCCCCTGGCAGAGAAGACAAAATTTATTTTTTACCTTTGTGCTGTTATATTTTTTTGTAAATAATATCTGTGATGTGTGTATATATGTGAATGGATGATGATTAGGTGTATGTATTATAACAATCAAAACTATGATGAACAAATAGACAATAGTGTACATCGAGGTCTCATGGTTATTTAAACCAGACCGCCTTTTAGGCAAAGGAGAAAAAAAGTGAGAGATAGTCGATGCTGAAAATGATACAGTTGATATTTTTTTCATTTCCATAGACTAATGTAACACAGTACATATTATATTACTCCATTGGTAGACATTTTTTTCAGTAAATCTAGTTCTGTTCGGTGGCTGCTAAACAACGTTCCCATTAATATGGGACATGTTTTATTTGTATGTAGTTTGTTTAGAATGGTTAGAATCCATTTTATTTTTATGTTATGGTCTCATTTAGTTGAATCAAATTTGAAACGTTATTATTGGAATTTTGTACTATTTGTATTACTAATAGTCTATTTATTTCATTAGTCTATGGAAACGAAAGAAAATAAATGCTGTATCAGCTGTTCTAAAACAGGCGTTGAGTGTTGTCTTACTATTGGACCACCATATTCAAATGTGATTGGGCCACCAGTTTACTTTTTTTTTACTAAGGCTCCTATGTCGTAATTCACACGTCATAGATTGATTTATTTATTTATGTTTTAAACATTGAAAATATACAGTAATTAAAACCACCGTGAAGTTAGCGTCACTTTATCGTCCGTCTGTATTCCGTGCAACAATTTTGCAGTCAACAATCTGAAGGCGCTAACAAACATTCAAAATCTGAAATAATAGTATAAAACTAATTATTAAAAAAACGATCTTTCACAAAATCTACACAGTTAATCGTATTTATTACTTACCACAAAGAATTCCCGTTAATATACTTTAATTATACTTTAATATACCAACGTCAAAAAGGTGGTGTCGGCCGTCAGAGGTCCTATCGTCTAAATTAAATGCACCGTTAGACGGGCGTTCTCGTATAAAAGTAACTCCTGAGACTTAACCAAACAAGTGCCCGCAATGAAACTTTGTACACAGATGCTCTATAAGCTGAACTTTAATATACCAACGTCAAAAAGGTGGTGTCGGCCGTCAGAGGTCCTATCGTCTAAATTAAATGCACCGTTAGAAGGGGCGTTCTCGTATAAAAGTCGCTCCTGAGACTAAACCAAACAAGTGCCCGCAATGAAACTTTGTACACAGATGCTCTATAAGCTGAACATTAATATACCAACGTCAAATAGGTGGTGTCGGCCGTCAGAGGTCCTATCGTCAAAATTAAATGCACGGTTAGACGGGCGTTCTCGTATAAAAGTCACTCCTGAGACTTAACCAAACAAGTGCCCGCAATGAAACTTTGTACACAGATGCTCTGTAAGCTGAACTTTAATATACCAACGTCAAAAAGGTGGTGTCGGCCGTCAGAGGTCCTAACGTCTAAATTAAATGCACCGTTAGACGGGGCGTTCTCGTATAAAAGTCGCTCCTGAGACTAAACCAAACAAGTGCCCGCAATGAAACTTTGTACACAGATGCTCTGTAAGCTGAACTTTAATATACCAACGTCAAATAGGTGGTGTCGGCCGTCAGAGGTCCTATCGTCAAAATTAAATTCACGGTTAGACGGGCGTTCTCGTATAAAAGTCGCTCCTGAGACTAAACCAAACAAGTGCCCGCAATGAAACTTTGTACACAGATGCTCTGTAAGCTGAACTTTAATATACCAACGTCAAATAGGTGGTGTCGGCCGTCAGAGGTCCTATCGTCAAAATTAAATGCACGGTTAGACGGGGCGTTCTCGTATAAAAGTCACTCCTGAGACTTAACCAAACAAGTGCCGCGCAATGAAACTTTGTACACAGATGCTCTGTAAGCTGAACTTTAATATACCAACGTCAAAAAGGTGGTGTCGGCCGTCAGAGGTCCTATCGTCGAAATTAAATGCACCGTTAGACGGGGCGTTCTCGTATAAAAGTCGCTCCTGAGACTAAACCAAACAAGTGCCCGCAATGAAACTTTGTACACAGATGCTCTGTAAGCTGAACTTTAATATACCAACGTCAAATAGGTGGTGTCGGCCGTCAGAGGTCCTATCGTCAAAATTAAATGCACGGTTAGACGGGCGTTCTCGTATAAAAGTCACTCCTGAGACTTAACCAAACAAGTGCCCCGCAATGAAACTTTGTACACAGATGCTCTATAAGCTGAACTTTAATATACCAAACGTCAAATAGGTGGTGTCGGCCGTCAGAGGTTCCTATCGTCAAAATTAAATGCACCGTTAGACGGGGCGTTCTCGTATAAAAGTCACTCCTGAGACTTAACCAAACAAGTGCCCGCAATGAAACTTTGTACACAGATGCTCTGTAAGCTGAACTTTAATATACCAACGTCAAATAGGTGGTGTCGGCCGTCAGAGGTCCTATCGTCAAAATTAAATGCACGGTTAGACGGGCGTTCTCGTATAAAAGTCACTCCTGAGACTTAACCAAACAAGTGCCCGCAATGAAACTTTGTACACAGATGCTCTGTAAGCTGAACTTTAATATACCAACGTCAAAAAGGTGGTGTCGGCCGTCAGAGGTCCCTATCGTCGAAATTAAATGCACCGTTAGACGGGGCGTTCTCGTATAAAAGTCGCTCCTGAGACTAAACCAAACAAGTGCCCGCAATGAAACTTTGTACACAGATGCTCTGTAAGCTGAACTTTAATATACCAACGTCAAATAGGTGGTGTCGGCCGTCAGAGGTCCTATCGTCAAAATTAAATGCACGGTTAAACGGGCGTTCTCGTATAAAAGTCACTCCTGAGACTTAACCAAACAAGTGCCCGCAATGAAACTTTGTACACAGATGCTCTGTAAGCTGAACTTTAATATACCAACGTCAAATAGGTGGTGTCGGCCGTCAGAGGTCCTATCGTCAAAATTAAATGCACGGTTAGACGGGCGTTCTCGTATAAAAGTCACTCCTGAGACTTAACCAAACAAGTGCCCGCAATGAAACTTTGTACACAGATGCTCTATAAGCTGAACTTTAATATACCAACGTCAAATAGGTGGTGTCGGCCGTCAGAGGTCCTATCGTCAAAATTAAATGCACGGTTAGACGGGCGTTCTCGTATAAAAGTCCACTCCTGAGACTTAACCAAACAAGTGCCCGCAATGAAACTTTGTACACAGATGCTCTGTAAGCTGAACTTTAATATACCAACGTCAAAAAGGTGGTGTCGGCCGTCAGAGGTCCTAACGTCTAAATTAAATGCACCGTTAGACGGGGCGTTCTTCGTATAAAAGTCGCTCCTGAGACTAAACCAAACAAGTGCCCGCAATGAAACTTTGTACAACAGATGCTCTGTAAGCTGAACTTTAATATACCAACGTCAAATAGGTGGTGTCGGCCGTCAGAGGTCCTATCGTCAAAATTAAATGCACGGTTAGACGGGCGTTCTCGTATAAAAGTCACTCCTGAGACTTAACCAAACAAGTGCCCGCAATGAAACTTTGTACACAGATGCTCTGTAAGCTGAACTTTAATATACCAACGTCAAAAGGTGGTGTCGGCCGTCAGAGGTCCTATCGTCTAAATTAAATGCACCGTTAGACGGGGCGTTCTCGTATAAAAGTCGCTCCTGAGACTAAACCAAACAAGTGCCCCGCAAATGAAACTTTGTACACAGATGCTCTGTAAGCTGAACTTTAATATACCAACGTCAAATAAGGTGGTGTCGGCCGTCAGAGGTCCTATCGTCAAAATTAAATGCACCGTTAGACGGGCGTTCTCGTATAAAAGTCACTCCTGAGACTTAAACCAAACAAGTGCCCGCAATGAAACTTTGTACACAGATGCTCTGTAAGCTGAACTTTAATATACCAACGTCAAAAAGGTGGTGTCGGCCGTCAGAGGTCCTATCGTCAAAATTAAATGCACGGTTTAGAACGGGCGTTCTCGTATAAAAGTCACTCCTGAGACTTAACCAAACAAGTGCCCGCAATTGAAACTTTGTACACAGATGCTCTGTAAGCTGAACTTTAATATACCAACGTCAAAAAGGTGGTGTCGGCCGTCAGAGGTCCTATCGTCAAAATTAAATGCACGGTTAGACGGGGCGTTCTCGTATAAAAGTCACTCCTGAGACTTAACCAAACAAGTGCCCGCAATGAAACTTTGTACACAGATGCTCTGTAAGCTGAACTTTAATATACCAACGTCAAAAAATGTGTTCGTGTACCCAACGAAATTGAAGTTGTTTGTGTTTTGTACTTATTAGTTATATAAGTAATACATTACTTTTTATATTAGACAATACTCGTACTTCTTTTCCATGTAGTCAGGAAATTTTAAAAAAAATGAGAGCTATAACAAAAAGTAAAATTAATATGACACAAACCATGTTTTTTTTTTTTTTTTTTTTTTTTTTTTTTTTTATTTAAGTGGTGAAAAAATGCATTGCTGCACGAACGCTTGGTCTTACCGTAACCAAGCGAACAAGTGTGGGGGCTCTCCACCAGATAGTATTCTGATGGCATACCCACTAAAAAAAAACACCACTTTCTTCTTTTTTCTTCTTCCTTCTCTAGACTCTGGAACTCAACGGGTACAAACTTAAAAGATAATACCAACAAATATGTTATTACAATTTCTTAAAGCATATGCTATGTACGAGTTTTTTAAATTTATATTACAAATAACCCAAACACCAACAAAATTTACTCTGCCATGCAACTATGGACCTATTTTACGGACATCAATAGCAGAAACTGTTACTGAAAATGTCTATATACATGTATGATATATTATGGGAATGAATTTACAGGCCATGATTTTAAGCAAAACAATTAAATTATTCGTGGATGGAAAATATTTACGCTAACACATGTATGGAATAAGAAGGACCGTATGTATGTATTCACTGCGCTCTGTCAGTTATGAACACAATTCCCATACAATAATAATGAAGAAAAATACGGCTGTTAAAACATTTACAATTTCTAAAAAATTTACTTTTTGTTATTAATGTTTTACTTCACCTGTAAAGAGTATTCTTATAAACAATCTAAATATACGTTTAATCTAAATATCAATCTGAGGGACAATTGTATCCCTTTACCACTTCAGTAAATCATCTTGTCAGGAAGAGGAGAACATGTTGCTCACGACAGCGGACACGTCCTTCGTGTGGTCATTACCATCGTCGTCTAAGCAGGTTCTGGTTGTAGAAGGATTCTTTTCGAAAGAGATGAGGTGGTGGAAGTAGAGTATAGTATATTTCGGGTTAAGTATGGCGCAATGAGGTAGTTAGTTGTAGGGTTAGGGTTCTTTATAATAATTACAATTAATATAAAACTAATGGTAGCTACTAGTTTCACTACCAACAACTTCAGGAAACATCTCATTATTTTTTGTGGGACCTAACAACTTTTTCAAACAGTGGTTGTTGCAAGTTCTATTTGGATCTCTTCAATTCATTGGCTTCTGTCTATCAATATTACTGGGCATAAACGATATTGGCAGCTACTCAATCCTCCACCCAAACCGTTAAGCACTTTTTCTTTGCGTTGGGCGGGACCTAATATTTTTGCTATACCGTGGTTGATGCTAATTCTATATACAAATTAATAAAATTGCTTTCTTTCCTTGGCTTCTGTCTATCAATATACTGTGCATAACGATATTGGCAGCTACTCAATCCTCCACCAAACCGTTAAGGCACTTTTCTTTGCGTTGGGCGGGACCTAATATTTTTGCTATACCGTGGTTGATGCTAATTTCTATATACAAATTAATAAAATTGCTTTTTTTCCTTGGCTTCTGTCTATCAATATACTGTGCATAACGATATTGGCAGCTACTCAATCCACCACCAAACCGTTAAGCACTTTTTCTTTGCGTTGGGCGGGGACCTAATATTTTTGCTATACCGTGGTTGATGCTAATTCTATATACAATTTAATAAAAATTGCTTTTCTTTCCTTGGCTTCTGTTCTATCAATATACTGTGCATAACGATATTGGCAGCTACTCAATCCACCACCAAACCGTTAAGCACTTTTCTTTGCGTTGGGCGGGACCTAATATTTTTGCTATACCGTGGTTGATGCTAATTCTATATACAAATTTAATAAAATTGCTTTCTTTCCTTGGCTTCTGTCTATCAAATATACTGTGTCATAACGATATTGGCAGCTACTCAATCCACCCCAAACCGTTAAGTGCACTTTTCTTTGCGTTTGGGCGGGACCTAATATTTTTGCTATACCGTGGTTGATGCTAATTCTATATACAAATTAATAAAATTGCTTTCTTTCCTTGGCTTCTGTCTAACAATATACTGTGCATAAACGATATTGGCAGCTACTCAATTCCACCCACCAAACCGTTTCATTGCAAAGTTTCATTGCGGGCACTTGTTTGGTTTAGTCTCAGGAGCGACTTTTTATACGAGAACGCCCCGTCTAAACGGTGCATTTTAATTTCGACGATAGGACCTCTGACGGCCGACACCACCTTTTTGACGTTGGTATTATTAAAGTTCAGCTTACAGAGCATCTGTGTACAAAGTTTCATTGCGGGCACTTGTTTGGTTTAGTCTCAGGAAGTGACTTTTATACGAGAACCCCGTCTAGACCGTGCATTTAATTTTGACGATAGGACCTCTGACGGCCGACACCACCTATTTGACGTTGGTATATTAAAGTTCAGCTTACAGAGCATCTGTGTACAAAGTTTCATTGCGGGCACTTGTTTGGTTAAGTCTCAGGAGTGACTTTTATACGAGAACGCCCCGTCTAACGGTGCATTTAAATTTTGACGATAGGACCTCTGACGGCCGACACCACCTATTTGACGTTGGTACATTAAAGTTCAGCTTACAGAGCATCTGTGTACAAAGTTTCCATTGCGGGCACTTGTTTGGTTAAGTCTCAGGAGCGACTTTTTATACGAGAACGCCCCGTCTAACGGTGCATTTAATTTCGACGATAGACCTCTGACGGCCGACACCACCTTTTTGACGTTGGTATTATTAAAGTTCAGCTTACAGAGCATCTGTGTACAAAGTTCCATTGCGGGCACTTGTTTGGTTAAGTCTCAGGAGTGACTTTTATACGAGAAACGCCCGTCTAACCGTGCATTTAATTTTGGACGATAGGACCTTCTGACGGCCGACACACCTATTTGACGTTGGTATATTAAAGTTCAGCTTACAGAGCATCTGTGTACAAAGTTTCATTGCGGGCACTTGTTTGGTTTAGTCTCAGGAGCGACTTTTATACGAGAACGCCCCGTCTAACGGTGCATTTAATTTTGACGATAGGACCTCTGGACGGCCGACACCACCTTTTTGACGTTGGTATATTAAAGTTCAGCTTACAGAGCATCTGTGTACAAAGTTTCATTGCGGGCACTTGTTTGGTTTAGTCTCAGGAGTGACTTTTATACGAGAACGCCCGTCTAACCGTGCATTTTAATTTTGACGATAGGACCTCTGACGGCCGACACCACCTATTTGACGTTGGTATATTAAAGTTCAGCTTACAGAGCAATCTGTGTTACAAAGTTTCATTGCGGGCACTTGTTTGGTTAAGTCTCAGGAGTGACTTTTATACGAGAACGCCCCGTCTAACGGTGCATTTAATTTTGACGATAGGACCTCTGACGGCCCGACACCATCTATTTGACGTTGGTACATTAAAGTTCAGCTTACAGAGCATCTGGTGTAACAAAGTTTCATTGCGGGCACTTGTTTGGTTTAGTCTCAGGAGCGGACTTTTATACGAGAACGCCCCGTCTAACGGTGCATTTAATTTCGAACGATAGGACCTCTGA
>NW_025781902.1:0-37483 GCF_021130785.1 Homalodisca vitripennis | reverse complement strand
AACTAAACTGTGGCATGTGTAGACTGAAAGTCGTAAAACGTATAAACTCAAGTCGGATTAACATAAGAATCTAGACACCACATTATTGAATAATTAAAAAATGTGATTGTATCCGAATTTATACTTGTTTTTCTATGATCACAAGATTCTAGAAGCCAAACTGTACTAAATATACATTCCATAATTTATTTAACTAAACTTTAAGTAGAGTTCAAAGTCCTGAAATGGGTCAAGAAAAGTATAAGATTTTTGTATTGTTTGATTTTATCATATATGATTAACACCTTTTTCACAACATAATAATCTTTTAAAAGAGGTGAACATTGTTTTCATTCACTTCATAACATTGTTATGAACTTCAATAACACTTCATAACACTTATGAACATTGTTGCCATCCTACTTCATAAAATATATGAATTTACTGTAATACTCGAGCAAATTGGGCATTATAGGCTGTTGCATCTTATTAACTCTAAAACATCCATTTTTTGGACTTAATTTTTTTAAATTTCAAACGATTAAGTTGAGTACAGTGTTGATGATAAACATAAGCTTCGAACAGGTAACCCAATAGGAGTACGAATGAAAGGTGAACCGACAGATCATTATAGTTGTCGAAGAGTGTGTAGCTTGTTTAATGACTATTATTTGTGTCTTAGCTATTATCATTAATTAGTAACCCAGTTTAGTGGCCAATAACAAATCAAACCAATGACAATCTAATTTTCGAGCAGTTGGGTAGTTTATTAATTAATTTTTTAGCTCATAACAATTAAGGTTAAGACTGTCTATCCCTAAGACTCATTGCGAAGCTAAATTGTAATAAAGTATAAAGTAAATTAATTTTTAATGAATTAGTTATGTTTGCAAGCTTATGTGAAACGTACATTTATCTCAAATAAACGGATTTAAACTTGAAATATACACACACATACTTCTCTATGTACACAATTTATCTTCCACTCTAATAGTTTTAAGCTTGACATATTTTTTTAATGTTTGACCACCAGCTCAGCTGTAGGACCAAACTGACAATACTTAATTCGTTAACTATGTTCAGTCCAAAAACGACCACGAACCAGAGAACAAACCGTAAAACTTTCAGTAAAAATGTTATATATACACATAGAAGAACTAACCTAACACATAAATTACAAACTAGGCTAAAATAAACAAATCATATCAGAGCGTTGTGACACCCCTAACCTACGTAGGCGGTTGATCGACGAATGCAGACGTATTGTAACCTGTATTCTGTAATTCATTTTTAATGATTAGTATCGTGTTTCGTTTTTTATTAAGTGCATGTTTCTTAGAGTTAGTGAAGTTGACACACAACATGGTGGTTATAATTCCTGACTTACGCGTGTCACAACGCTCTGGTATGACTGGTTTATTTTAGCCTAGTTTGTAATTAAGCCTTAGGTTAGTTATTTACCCGAAGAAGAGATCAGATTGCAGATCTCGAAACGTAGTGTTACTGATTTTTTTCGTTTCACTGAACGATGGCAAATATCCGGAAAAATCCTGTTCCTTTCACAATCCTTCCATCGTCAAAAATAAACTTCAAACAAAGTACACATAGAAATCACGAATTTCTCTCCCAACCCATTAATAGAAATTGGAAATCCGTTGTTGCTAAGGAACTGAAGATAATCCTGCAAACAAAGATGACAGCTGTCTCTCTTCGGTCAAGCTCGGGCAAACACAGTTTCCACCACGCCGGTCCTCGCAGACTGCTGGTGCGTAACGGTGATTGCAGATTGTGACTGATTCCCCGCCTGCAGTCCTCTGGACTGTCCTCTGGACTGTCCTCTGGACTGTCCTCTCGCCGCGATCTCCGGACACTTCCCAGAAGTCGCCGTCATTGAATCCTCAACGAGTACTTTCCATGTGCTACACGCACGAGAAAAATTAATTGCAGTCCATTGCTACACGCAAGCAACGAGTTCTTCTACCATTTCATAGAATTTATAGTTTACTGTTTTTATTGTTTCCTTGATCTGACAGGATTCCGAACCCGTTCATTCATCCCTGGCCTTTGTTTTATTTGTAGGAGGTCTTCGCACTCTCTTCGGATCACTAGGCTTTGAAACGGGACATTTCCTACGGACATACCCATACAGAGCGGGCCGCATGGCAGTGTTTAAAATAGGATTTCGGAATTTTCCATCGTTAAACATGATACCTGCCTGGTCGTTGGTGGTGGTTCGGAAGTCAACCCTTAAGCCGTTGGTCCCAGGTCGAGTAACCGCCAGTTTAGAGAGGGATTCTTATTTAACTTCTCCTTGTAAAATTCGCCATCTTTTACTATTTTACGATAAAAAAGAACACTACGTTTCGCGGATTGGAGACCTAATTTAGTATTTTAAGTGTCATATCCGGAATAAACCATTGTCAGACATTATGTCTTAAGATGTTTTACCAATAGTCTACTGAAGAAGACAATACATTCATATCCTCTAACATATAACGATAGCAAATGTCCAAAATCCTCTTATATGTCACCAGTAACATACATCAAAGAAAGCATCAGTGTTTATTTTCCTGGCTCTTTTTTCAGTACAATTTAGATTGGTTGAAATAGAATGAACACTTTGAAATATGTATTCTGAAGGATTTATGTTGTGCACTTCTATGCCAACTGTGGTGTTACACGTAATGTTTAAAAACATCAAATAGTAGAATAAGACTTTTCTACTTTCCAGCTTTACTCTAAATATATTGTATGCGTACACTTCATATAGTTAAGGTCCATGTTAAATTCATAAGATGGATTTATTAAACGACTACATTAAAACAAGAAGGGTCATTGTATAACAATAATAAGTTGTGAATTAACCATTTGCCATGCAGTTAGCGAAAACTTCCCAAACTGTTAGCAGCAATACAGAAATGATACGAATGACGAGTTCAGCTCCATTTCACCTTCCGCTTTGTGCAGTGTCTGGAATCTGACAATGTCACAGACTTGACTCCTGGAATCTGGAGTCAAAGTCTTTCTGAAAATACATACTGTTGCATCGTTTTGACATCAGAGACGATACAAAAGAGACGATTACACAGCATCCATCCAGTGTAATCTACACGAAGAGGCGTTTCATTGCCTCATCAGATGCACATTGTGCTCGAGCGATATATATGGCATGTATAATTTCTCTAGTAATTGCTTGTAATGATCTTCATACACTTGCACCATTCCATACTTACTTGTGGTTGTTATACTATTCTCTCTATCTCACACAAACACCCTCTCCCTCCCTCCCTCCTTTCCCCCTCGCTCCTTGGTGAAATCTTCATTGCGTTACTAAGCCGTGCCTTGTTTGGCGAAGTTACAAAAAGAACAAATTTGTTGCTTGAAATTCAAGAAAAGGTATTTATGGCTAATTAGCTGTCGGTTATACCCCAGGAGGGATCACTTCTGGCTGGTTTATACCTTCCAGTTGAACCCACACAGGGCACAGCAAAAACCGATGTGTCACTTAAATCTGGGCAACCTTATGAATATCCAGGAGCACCATTAACAGCAAATGTCGAGATTCTGGGGTGCAAGGGTAGTTCGATAGGTCTAGTCTACTGCGGGGGATGACTGTTGGAGATGGCGGGGTTCGTTCCCTAAGTATCAGAGGTTCTTGCTAGCTTCAACAAGGGTGTGCAACCCTCTGCCTGCTTTGACTGAAGATGCTGGTTCAGACCTGGCCTCCCCTTCTTCCGGGGACAGATGACTTTGAGAGGCCCCTACCGCCTAATCTTACCTATCCTGAATATCCTGTCACTCCGGAAGCATCGCTAAGGTCCTTTAGGACTAAGTACAATTTATAAGCTTCTTGTCCTAGGAGAAAAAAACCGTAACTTTCCAATTCCGCCCTCCACCCTGCAGGGCTCTCAGGTAAAGTGAGAAAGAGTATAGTATAGTAATCGGCTAGGGATTGTGCTGAACATCCCAGGATCTCTACTCTCTCCTCCGGCGGGAGAGATCCCGTGGGCCGGGCCTGGGTCTCTGCAGAGAGTGAGACAGTCTGCGTGACCGATAATCACTATCACTATGATCATCAGTCTAGATGTCCGCCTGTCCCGTCCTCTCTTGTCGCTTTCTCCAGCGAAACTGAAGCGACAACCTTATCTGCGCGAATTTTACACCTGGAGTATGAGATTTATCATCCATTGACAAACGCCGCTTTCCCGCAATTTGTGTCGGTAAATGAAACGCTCAGAGCGCCTCTGCACTGCCCATCTTCTCTTCGGTATCCCACACCTCAGTACCTACTTTATGCTGCATCAACTCTTTTCCTTTTGCTGGACAGGGGATTTATTTTTGTTGGAATGGAGATAGATGGGAAGAGGGTATATCAATTATACACAATCTAGTAATTTTAATTATTCTGTAAAGTGTAGAAAATGGAATATTACATTATATCTCACTATAGCTACCTTCACGAAAATAGTCCGGTGGTGGCTGTTTCGTTTTAATCCCCCCCTTTACACCCACAGTGTCATTGTTGCCAGTTTTACGTGTATGAAGAATCACTGAACCGTCTCTACAGCAGGGAACAGCTGACAGTTCAGCAGCGATTTGACAACACCGCTTGAAACACTATGGACTATTTTGGTGCGGCTCCTTTAGAACTAATTTGTCGTAATATGATTTGTATTGAATGTCGTTCTACTGTGTAAGTCGTGTTACTTTGAAATTAAAGTAACAATTAGCTTGTGCCAACAAAACATATTGTTTGAATTGAATAAAATAAAATTAAAGTTTAAAGGAACAGTGATAAATCTGTAAGGGATTTCGCATGATGTAGTAACAATAGTTTCATTAAACTGAAGATAATTTCAATATTTTGTAGCTTTTTTAACAGTTCAAATGTTTACTACTTCTGCATACATAAATCAATCAAATTTGTTTGTAAAATAATTTCAATAAACTAAGAGGCTTTTAAATAAAGTACAAAAGCATTGGTTGAATACTGGTAAGAGAAGCAGAATTATACTTTGATGAATTGACAGAAAACAGATCAAATTTCATATTTACTCCCGATACGAACTTTATGCATTCTCCATTATAAATGATAAACTTTTGTGTGTAAAACTACCTGGACCCAGACGCTGTCCCCAATGTCTAATGTTACTATAACAGATAGGTCATGGCGAGAGTATCTATACTCTGTCCAGAGAGAGAGACATGTCCTGTCATCATGAACGGTATTCTCAATTCGTATCGATAAATTTTATGAATTCTTATTGAATTATCTAATAATTTCATAATTTGTGGTTCGGAAGTCACCTTTAAGCAGTTGGTCCCCAGGTTAAGTATTAGAGAGAGCTTCTTAGCCCTAACTTCGCCTTGTAAAATAAGACATTCTTTACTTTTTTTTACTTTTACTTTAATTTCACGTATTACCTAATCTTAGCTAAGACTACGATAGTGTTTTCACAGTCTTACAGTTGGGTTCGGAGCCAAGTCGAGGACTACCTGAGCGGAATGATTCTTGACTCACAAGATGCTCTCACACAACTTGTCGTGTAGACAGGGTCCTTTAAGGATTACAACCTCGTCAAGATTCACTATCACTCGGTAGTTTACGCTTCCCACCATTGTAAATTCTCAGTAGTCGCTCAAACTGTTTCGATCTATTTGGATGTCACTAGGTGAGTGTAGGATACAGATTTCAGTGTCCACCTCACGGTAAATTCAGATTTTAGGAATTTTAGGAAGCTCGTAGAAGGCGTTAATATTATTAAAACATTTAGCTGGTTCAGGGGGAGGGCCGACATTTTTCTAGTATAAGCGAACAAAATTCTGGCGCCCTCCCCCCTAAAACTTGTATGGTAGTAAGGATTATCTCTGGGTCTCGATATATTAAAAATACGAGTAAATATAAGTGCTTAAAAACGTCTATAAGTAATTATCTGTTAAACACGCTAGCTAGCCCTTACTTACTGAATGTTACATTTAAAAAATTGAAAAACCAATATATGGAAATTCAAAGTTAATTAAGTGTGAACAAATCAATAAATGCAACACAAGTCAGTTTTAAAGAAATTAAATAATTCACCTATTTACTCGCAAAATAAAGACAAACTTAAATCGTTTGCACTTAACACTGAATTGCTTTAATTTTGGCAAGTTCGTTGAGAATTTAGTCGGTGTCCATTTGGTTTAACAAATCATTCTCGATGGCCATTGTTGCCAGTCCACTCAAACGTTCCTGACAAATGGTGGATCTGGGAAAAGTTTTTATTAGTTTCAACTTAGAAAACTTCTTTCAGCACTTGCTACTGAAACAGGGAGCGTTAGAAAGATTCTTAGAGAAGAAAACGTTAGGAAGTGTGTCCGTATAATCATTATTTGTTACATACGAGAAGGCCGTACCTGGAGAACTTCCGGGTGGCAACATTGGCGCAAAAATGTCTAGCTCTTCGAACAGTTCAACTCCGTACATGTCACATTCTTTTCCATCACTCAGAACATTGTGAAGTTGCATGCAGGCGTCTTTCGAGGTCTTCTTGTTCCATGTCTGAAAACTAAAACTTGCTTTGGTTTTCCATGAGTTCAAACGTATCTTTAAATGAGTTGATTGATTTTACCTTAAACCGGTCCTGCTCAGGGAGATTACCAAATAGTTTGATGACAGCATTACACCACGAGTTATCTGTTGGGAATCATTATCAGTCGTAAGAACGATCTAAACTCTCATAACAACCGAAGCTCTGCAGGATATCTGCTATTACCTCAGCTTGAAGCACATTGAGTGTACCCAGAAGAGGGAAACCCGGAGACAGAAGCAACTAGCGGCATTCCTCTCGGGTTCCGGAAAGTGAGACTTGGTTGACCCAAGGTCATGAGTTGACCCGAGGTCACCACGCCGCTCTCCCTGCGGTAGTCTACGTGTCCGAGGCTCTCCAGGTCTCCTAGATTACCCACGTACTTTCCCTCCACCTCTCTCGTTTGCCAATTCACTTACACCGGTGGCAATAGCAGCGGATCTCCTGCTCGTGGTCGACTATTGTTCCTTTCTTTCCCCAAATCGGCCAATTTTCCCAGTGTATTTCCTAGAGCCTCTTAAGCGTGTGCGTAGAAGATGGGAAATTGAATGATGAAAGCACAGCAAGGTCGTCCCAAAATTGGTTACTTTCATTGGGTGAGAGTCAAAAGAGTTGCTTTTTAACTTTCGCCTCGCCATATTGCAGCAGTAGCCATTACGAGTCTACTGGAGTGTAGATTAATAATTTATCTTGGCCTTTGGTTACCAATCAGATGCACATTGATTGAGTGAACTCAATAAAAAGGAATTTAAAAAAAGTATGTCCTACACATCCATTTATGGTAAGAAGACGAAGAAAACGAGGAAACCCCTAATTGCACTTTGTCTACAAATAAACCATTACGCTTCCTCATATAGCAGGATATTCGGTCCATACCGAATATCTTAATTCCTCCAACCCCATCCTTAGCCATCTAAGGATGGGGCACCTCATGTTGAGATCTTAAGAGAGAGATAATGGACACTATTTCATTCAAGTCAACTTCCAAGTTCCATCCTTTTCCTGTAAAAGGAATTGGATTGCTTCCACATATTAGGCTTGAAAAAGGGATCCTCAGTCTATGGATCATCCTCCACAGTAAACCAGACCTATTGATTCAACAGCCTTTACGCCCCGATATCTCGACATTTACAGTTAGTGATGTGCCGTTCCCGCACATCCTTCAGTTTGGACTGCTCACATTTAAGTTACATCGGGTTTTGCTGCACGCAGGTTAGGTTCTACTGGCAGGTATAACCCAGGTAGTTGTGAAATCTCCTGAAAGGTGTCCATCACATCCCGCAGTGTTGTTGCTGGAATCTTATTGACAATACAGAGCTGGCTGGTTTTATAAAAATATTGTATTTTTATGATGACTTACGAGGCTGAACTATGCATAGTTAAATTCAGCTTCCTCAATGCCATCAAAGAAATACACGGCGGATTATCAAGAAATAATTACCTCTTCGCGGTTACATTACTCATAATATTGATGTCTTCGTAATTATCTTACTCAGTACTATTATCAACATTCCCACCAACTCGTTGAATGAAAACTTATATTCCAAGAATTTAGATTTTCATTAATAAGTTTCTCAATCCCTCTATATCACTGTGCTACTTTCAACAATGGTGCAAGTGTGGGGTAGACGTACAGCATCATAATTATGTGGATTAAATATATTGCTACAGCCGTATGTTTTACCAGCTGTAGAAAGCTATTTCTTAACAGAGCTGTTTCAGTTACAGCCAAGGTCGTAGCCAACGAGGGGGTCCAAGGGATTCGCCCCCCCATTAAATTTTAAATTCTTTCAGTTACGTTTTTAGCAAAATTTTATTATTATTTAAATGATTCAGTATCACTGAAATGTACTGTTGACAGATCGTTCTCAAAATTGAAACAGATCAAAAACTTTTTAAGGAATAAAATGGGGAATGAGCGGTTGACTGCTCTTGCCTTACTTCCTGTCTAAAGAAAAATATCAGTCATCTTGACCCCCACATTTTTTCCTGGGTACGTTCTTGGTTACAGCGGTTCTTATGGAGATACAATCTTGTTATGTCAATTAGTTATAGGGTCTGATGTTCCTATGTAGTGTGTTACTTTTATATTCTATCAGTGAGTTGGAAAAAGAGGGAACACAAGAGTTAGAATATAGTGATATATTTAGTTCCTACTTCCTTTATTTTAATAGCATAACAATAAAATGTTTATTAATTAATTAGTTTAATTAAACTACATACACAGATTTATTTATGTCTTTTAACATTTGGAATTTGTTACACTACAAAATATTAAGAATTGTAGACGCGTATAAAACAAATATAAAAAACGATGTCACGAAGTTTATTACCAACTTATTTCCATTATTAAATTTTACACATTGAATGCATACTCCAGTAGTATTTGCAGAGCGTGTAGTATTATACTGAAAATTTATTTAGTTTCAAACAGTATAAATGGTCAAAATATGAACTAGAATAGTTTTGTAATGTTTTATTACGTTAATGTTGAATTACGAGTTTCGTTAGTGATTAATTATACCAGCTTAAAACAACAGTTTACAGTTTCAAAAGAGTTTTACCATCTTGTTCTCAATGTTGTACTTGCAATATCATCACCCTACGACAAGCTTTAATTGGCTGAGCGTTAGTGAAGCCTATCACTCGAGAGGCCCAACAATTTCATTTCTGACTCCGTACGGTATCTTGAGAACGAACTTACCTATGTACTTGAAACTTTGCATGAAGCTTCATTTATATACAGACAAAATCGAATTGCATGTCACATCCTAGGATTTGGCTGAGAGATCTCAACGTGAAAATTGCAGAATAAATATATGTGTACATAAATTGAGTACAATAATATGCCATTTTAACACGTGACTAATGTAAATTTTTCAAATCATATGGAATTTCAACAAAGCCAATTTCGTGACACACGTCTGTATCTACCTTGTACAGAAACATAACACAAGAAACCGTAGCAAAATCGCTACGCATTTCACCAGATTCTCTAAAGTACTAAATGCTCATAAAGTTTGGAGTATAAAGCTTTTTAACTGTTTGCCATTTTACAAGATTTGAGAAAATAAAGCATGCATGCTTGGTTTATTGCAAATCTGTTTTATAGGCTGTGTGAGTTTTATGACTCAAATGTTGTTGATTTAGACTTTGTATAAGTATTTTTATATGTTTTTATGCTTGTATAGTCTGACTTGTTTTGCATAAAAATTGTTGTTATTTTAGATATGATTTGCTCGTGTTTTTGACTTGCTTTGCATGCTATGAAATCCGCTTTGCTGTTATCTTTAGTGCCATTGACAAGATCTGATACATGCGTATGTCTTTAATCAGTCAGATCAATAAAGTAGTTGTATTCTATTATCATCAAATGCAGTTAATAATATTTTAATATTCTGATTTTTCCAAGCAAACGAATTTATCTTACACCATTTTACGTGTTTAAAATGTGGATAAAAAAAGAAGCCACCTTTTTATAAATTGTTACTCCGTACCCTCTTCATTACAGGGATGTGTAGGCTATTCAGACGAACTACACAATTAACGCTGTTCTATAACCAAAAAACAATTTAATTAGGAATATGTATGAATTTTGGGTTTAGCTCCAGATTACCATTATCTTAGTTCAGCATCTGGAATATGACGCTGTCACAGACTTAACTGGTGTCTGGAGCCATGTTCGTCTGAAGAAATTCAAAAATAGTTGACGCCGAAGAAGCTCAAAATGCACTATTTACATAGTTTCGGCACCAAAGACACCTACACTACAAAATATACTGGAATCTAGGTGAAGACATTCTCTCGTTGTTCTATCAGACTCTAGAAGCTGCATTAAGAGGAAGGTGAGTTGGAGCTAAACTCCACGATCACATTAAATCAACCCTTCTCACCATACAGTTTGATAAAGAATTTCCATATTTTTAATTTTCTTCTTTTATATACACTTCCTCTACTTGCTAATTTATGTCCATTTTAAAGTAACGTTTCCCAATTCCATCTGACGCCGGACTATCTACATCACGGACATGTGTTCTCGTACACAAGCCAAATACTCACATTTGCATGCAAACAATGAACGAGCACTTATCGCCGATCTCCACAGAGTTGGTGCTGAAAGTATACACAGTGGGCGGAGGCGCTACTTCCTTTCTCCTGCCTTCTCCGCGCGGCCCAGGATCTGGGTCGAGTTGCAAATTCGGGCTATAACCGGTGAGAACCGACAGACCATTGTGGGCCCACTGGTTCGTGCTCCACCTGACACAATGGGTGCATTTGCTGTTGCCAATCGGGATGGAAAACCGTCCTCAGTAGCACACGGTAGAGTGATGCAAGCAGAATGTAAAGTGGGCGACTAAATGTGGGAATAGTAAACGTGTAGTCTTAACACCGACAATGGGCGGCTGTGGGGACAATCCTTGAATGAACGAGGGACGACCTATATTTGGTTTAATTACTCCGGGGGGCCAAGGTAATTAAGTGCTGCGGTTTCTCTTTAACTCGTCCTGACGACTCAGTAAAACATTTAAAAACGACTCCCTAACGAGTTTGACCGCTTTATTTTGTTTTAATTTATATTTGTCCTTTGCGCTGTTGTCTGCATTACAATATTTGCATGTAAATGTTTCAGAAGATACATGTGTGATTAAACTGTCAAGTGGTCATATAAATGAGTTTTTTTTTTCATTTTTTTAAACTGTTTAACAGGTTATTTATATTTAATAACCCTAAATCTCAGGCTTACGTTGACGTGAATGCCGCTGCTTCAGGAATGTCACTTCTTTTTGGAACATAGTTATTTCCACCCAAAAAATCAGATTCTGTTAATTATTAAGCTTACACCGGAAATTTGCTTACACAATTAACTTCTTGAAATGTTTGGGCCTCTCTAAGGAGAGCCATTTTCAGTCAATAGATGGTATACCGGAACTGCCAATAATAAGCATTCGTCTGTATAGGCGAACTGAAGGGGCGGAGCTTTCTCGTGATTGGTTGAAGCTTAACCAACCACCGATCAGGTTTCACACTATCTTCTTAATTGGCCTTATTTTCGTTCTACATTGTATCTAAACTTTCTCTTATTATCTTTGGATAACAGTAGGAAATGTTTACAAGAACTTCATGAGAAAGCTCCGCCCCTTCATCTCGCCTATACAGACGAATAATTATTATTGGCAGTTTCGGTTTAACATCTGTTGATGACTCTCTAAAAAGAGGCGGGAATATCAAGAATCTAATTGTGTAAGCAATGTTTCAACAGCGTGAGAAGCAGTAGACTTTGATGTTAGTTATTTAACAAACATTTTCTAGAGACTGAATGCGAAAGAACCAAATATAAACTACCTTCTCTGATCAAACAATATATATAAATAAACCATCGTTAAAAATGTCATCACCCTTCAGTCAGAGTCTAATAGTTTGAACATATGTGCATGCGGCTTGTCCAGTTCGTAAATTGCTCTGGCATTGCCACATCCACCAAAGTGCGATTGCAAGAATATTAGAGAGGTGAACACATTCCATTACGACATACCTCACATTTACCCTGTAGTGACTATTAGAAATTGTTTCACACGGAAAACGTAACATTAAGGATTTTATTTTTTAATTTATAATTATTTCATATTTTACCTTCGTAGGATAAATAGTTCGTCGAGGTTCTGAACAGAAAAGACAGGGCTGTAAAATTGGTATCCTGAAAACCCTAAAACCTTTTCCGTGTACTTAAAAGGTTCTTTCGATACCAGTCAGTTTCTTTATGAACATTTTCATATTGCCTTAATTTTTGCTTCTATAGGGTCCGTTTTAATTTTTTGCTGTACAGTATTCGGTGTCTAATTTTCGGATCAAGGACGTGACATAAAGCAGACCAGGGGATGCAAATTTTTATAAATATTAAAAAAATATATAAACTCAGATCCATTTGCTAAGTTTAATACACACACAAATAGAACGTACTATATCATGTTTAGATTAATGTTCTCATAAGAAAATGTGTATAAATGGGTATAACTTTCAAAAATACATCCCGCTTGTTTTTTATCCCTCCTCGGTTATCCCATACACACACTTCCAGGAAGCAGTTAGTGAGGATTTAACTCAGACATAAACAGAATATATAACACGACACTCCAGTGTAAATACAATACAACATCATGAAGCAATTAATTAACATTTTACACAGTCTTAAGGTAAAAATATAACAGAGCTCTCTCTACGAATTAAATAATGTAGGTTTAACTAATGTAAATATATAACACGATTCTGGAGAGAAACTGTGAACATTCAACATAGCCCTAAGGTAAATATATAACACGGTTGTAGGAGAATTGAATGTTGAACATAACCCTAAGGTATGACACGACCCTAGGGGAGAAATGGTGAATATTTAACGTAACCGTAGTGTAAATATGACAGTAACACGATTCTAAAGGGGAAAAAGTAAATATTTAACATAGCCGTAGGGTAAATATGTCATACAACTCTGAACATTTAACACAGCTCTAGGATAAATATGTTGCACACCTCTGAGTGAGCCAGTAAGTAGAATATAGAGAATAGAATATACTTAATTCCATAAAATATAGATTAACCAAAATTTACATCAGTACTGGTAGGATTTACTAGCCACAGTATCCAGTAAGCGTGGCTAGCTCAATTGAAACTTGTACTTAATCGTATAGTATTCAGTCGAAATCTTCACAAGTAAATCGTGCGGTTAATCCGCAGTGTGCACAACCCACAATTAACAGTTATTGATACATAACTTTTTTTAGTGATAAATTTACAAATTAGAAACTTTCAATATAAAACTGTACAAGTTCCTATACTGAAATTTGGAAAAAGGTTATCAATATTGACAAAATTTAAAAGCCAATTTTTCAATTTATTCTCAAAAGTTTTACAAATTGATGAATACCTCTTGTTCTTTGGTAAACTCCGTATTTCCTGTTTCCACTTTTCTCATAGGAAATTTTTAATACTTTGAATAAAAATAAATATTTTAGTGGTGATATTCTTAGCTATTTATAAATAGATAATGCAGATTCATATCTTTTCTATTTTGCAATTATTCTTATGAAGTGGTTTTGTGTTACATTCAATGGTTGTATGGTTATATTGACAGCGCTCTCCAATTTTCTATACAATAATTAAATTTAGAATGAATTAGTGCAAAATAGTGTTCTCATTAATTTTTCATCAATAAACTTCCATAAAAAATAAAAGCTTCTGATGTTTCTTCTTAAACCTACTTGAATGCTATTTGTATGCTGTTTCCAACTCAGTTTTTCATCAATGTTTATTCCTAAATATTTAATTTGGTCAACTTGATCGATAATTTCACAATGGCTGAATAATTTCATAGACGGATAAACTGTAGTTAGCTTCATTTTAACCTGGCTTGCCACCATATGCATGCAGCCTGTACGTTCCAATTGTTGCATGAAGCTTGACGATCTATTTTGCTTGTTGCCTGCAGGTGTGGTATATCAGTCATCTCCAGTGTTGGATCTTGCTCGCATATCAGTCGGTGGATTGAGTAGCTGCTGGTTTATGCGAGTTGATTCTATTTAGTTTCTTTTCACAAATATTTCTAACTGCCCCATAATTAATTGCTCTACGACTATATATAATCATGTCTACTGCGTGTCCAATTTGTGTTAAGCTGGTTCTGGATTCGGATGAGGGTGTCGGCTGTGATGCGGACTGCGATCGTTGGTTCCATAGAGAGTGCTTAAGAATGTCCAAGGTTGATTCCAACGCATATGCAGCGATAACAATATTAAATGGGAATGCAATAGGACAGACTGCAAAAGAGTCACTATTGATCCCATATATTCTAAATTAGATGAGATCCTTTCTAAGCTGTCATCTCTGGCGACTAAAGACGAACTTTCTGATGGGCTCAACTTGATAAAGCAGGACCTACAAATAGTGTCTTCTAAAATAAAAGAACTCGAACCTCGTTTAGCTCAAGTGGAATCCGAGATTCAATCAATTAAGGACAATGCACATGCTGGAGATCAACTATATGAAGATCTTATTTCAGAGTGTAATGACCGCAATCGACGCTCCAGAAATGTTATCATTCACAGACTTACCGAGGCGCCCACCTCTTCATCTGCACGTGATGTGAAACTGCACGATGTGAGTCTTGTCACTGATCTCTTGCGTCACTTAAATTCTAATTCTCGGATCTCAGAAGTTCGCCTTTTTAGATTAGGCAAGAAACTTCAAGATAGGACTCGCCCGCTTGTAATCTGCATGCCTTCTGTTGATGCTGCTGTCCATATTTTTAAAAATTTCAACAGTAATGATGTCCCTAGTAACTTGCAAGGTATTTCCATCTCACATGGCCGCACACCCCGGGAGAGAAAACATCTGGAACAGCTCCGTGCAGCCCTGAAGTCAAGACATGATGCAGGTGAAACCAACTTGACCATCAAATTTGTTAGCGGCACTCCCAAGATTGTCCCAAAAAACGGAATAACCCTAACGGCAGGCACCATCTGAACTTCTAATATCAAAATGTTAATGGTCTCCGTTCTAAACTTATTGAATTGAAAAACAGCATAGCGGCTTCTCTTAATGATATTCTTCTACTCTGTGAAACAAACCTTTCTCCAGATATACCGGACTCTGAAATTATTGGTGGTACTGATTTTATGGTTCATCGCTGTGATAGATCCTTGCCTGCTAGTCGTAAGCAGTCTGGCGGCGGCGCTTTGATAGCAGTTCGTAATGGTATTGTCAATAGACGTGTATATACTGGGTCTAACATCGAATGTGTATTTGTCCTTGTAACTGTCGGCCCTGATTACAGCATACTAGTGGCTTGTGTTTATATTCCCCCATCAAGTCCTCTCTATGTCTATAATGATTTTTGTGACTCTATTGGAGAAGCTGTCGAGCTTGCAAACCAGCCGAAGAAATTATTAATTGTTGGTGATTTTAACCTGCCTCATTTTGACCTTAGTTCTAAAACTACAGGCCTCTTGCGACAAGCAAGTGAACACATTAAGGACATGTCAGCTCTTCACTCCCTTTACCAGATTAACCACGTTCATAACCACAGGGGTGTATCTCTCGACTTAGTCTTTTGCTCCGAACGGGAAGTTGAGGTCACCAGGGCTAACGATTTTCTGACTACACCAGATATTCATCACCCACCTCTAGCTCTAGCTATACAATTTCGGACGTCTGCTCTTTCTGCTGATTGCTACATGGGGCACAATCTGTGGAA
The DNA here is from genome assembly GCF_021130785.1 of Homalodisca vitripennis. Classification (NCBI taxonomy): domain Eukaryota; kingdom Metazoa; phylum Arthropoda; class Insecta; order Hemiptera; family Cicadellidae; genus Homalodisca; species Homalodisca vitripennis. The sequence goes on along the minus strand of NW_025781902.1, from coordinate 21,691 downwards.
GTGTGATCTGGATTCTGCTTTTGAAGACCTGCGAAGTAATGATATGACATTCATATATGATAAATCCTCAGTTGATGACAAGTTTAATCGGCTTATGAAGTCATTGGAGGACATCAGTCTAAAGGCAAGCCCAACAAAGAAATTTGGCATATCGCACTTCCCGAGATGGTTTTCTGGAGAGCTAAAAAGACTCATAGTTAAGAAAAAAGTAGCTCACAAACGCTACAAAAGAAGCCTCAATCTTGCCCATTAATATGATTTCTCTAAGCTTAGAGACACTTGTAGGACTATGTCCCGTGAATGCTATAGACATTACTTGTCTAATGTTGAATCGAATATCTCAACTAATCCTCGGGCGTGTTGGGGTCTGGTCAAGGCTCAAAGGAAGTCACCTGACATACCGTCCATGCTGCATCTTGATGGAGAGGAGGCCACGGATTCCTCAAGCATATGCCAATTGTTTTCCACTTACTTTAGTTCTGTCTATTCGCCACAATCGCATTGCTCCCTCAACCATTGTTACGCCAATTCGGACTGCTTATGCTGCCTAAAACTAACCAGGGAGGAGGTCTTGCTCAAGCTTGAGCATCTAGATATCACTAAGGGCGCGGGGCTTGACAACGTTCCTCCTTCTGTCATTCATCGCTGCCGCTGCCTCCTCGTTGATCCTCTTACATCTCTCTTCAACGAGTCACTGGAAATGGGCATATTCCCCAGCGCTTTGAAGAATGGCTTTATCATCCCCTTGCACAAGTCCAAGGACATTAACAATGTACGGAACTACCGGCCAATTACCATCCTTCCAGTGATTGGCAAGCTATTCGAAGGCCTTGTGGTTGATAGGCTTAGTCGCTTCATATCGAGATCAATCCACCCCGCACAGCATGGTTTTATACGTGGTAAATCCACAGTAACCAATATTCTACTCTTCCAAGAGCATGTGCTTGGTTCCTTTCGCAAGAATAAGCAAATGGATACCGTGTATATTGATATGGCAAAGGCGTTTGATAGGGTTGACCACTCTATTCTTGCATCAAAGTTGAGGGGCTACGGAGTTGCCAACCCCTTATTGTCTTGGATCTCCAGCTATCTCCGGGATCGTTATCTTTGTGTTAAAATTGGTTCCTCCACATCTACCAGATTCTCGCCATCTTCAGGAGTGCCTCAGGGCTCGTTGTTGGGCCCCTGCCTCTTCAATGTCTTCGTTAACGATCTCATGGAGGTGGTCGATGTCAACGACCTGCTATTTGCGGATGATCTTAAGCTCTTCATGGAAATTTCCTCCACACAAGACTCTTTAAAACTACAAAGTAGCTTGATTGCAGTGGAGGAATGGTGCAAAAGCAATAATATGTCTGTGAACCCCGGCAAATGCTCTGTTGTTACCTTTCATAGAATCAAATCACCGATTCTGTACTCTTACTTTATATCCAATTCCGAAATTCCAAGACTTTTGAACGTAACAGATTTGGGCGTGTGTTTTTCTGGTGACATGGGATTTACTGAGCATTTGAATATTATTTGTAGTAAGGCTAACAAGATGTTGGGCTTTATATCTCGATTCTCTAGAGGCATCAATAATCCTTCTGCCCTACGTTCTCTCTATTGTTCGTTGGTACGACAACTCTTGGAGTATGCCAGTCCTGTGTGGTCTCCTTATACAGTTGGTGCCAGGACTAGACTTGAGGCCCTCCAGCGACGCTTCATTCGTCTGGTCGGTGTGCGGATTGGCTACAACTATCCTGATGTTCCCGTGGAAGCATTAACTGCAGAACTTAATATTCCAACTCTGTCTTTGCGCCGTGATGTAGCAGATGTACTCATGTTGTGGAAGTTAGTTGGCGCCCATGTGCAGTGCCCAGATCTTCTCGCTGAAATTGGTATCAGGATCCCTGTAAACACCAGATCTAGTGGGCTTTTCAGCCGCAAGTACCACTCCACGAACTACGACTTCAACAGTCCACTTGCAAGATTTGTTCGCCTGGGGAATCGTGTTGCATCAGAGTGCGATTTTTTCGCTGATGGCCTACATCAAATCAGAAAGCGGGCCACTTATGTTTTGTCCCAACACACTTAAAATCCCCTGTAACTTTAAGACTGTTTCATTTTTTAGCTTTTGCTATTTTGTATTTTTTATTATGTTTCTGCTCTACTGCAAGATACATTTCATTTAATTTCGACATCATTGGTGTATTTATATTATTTTGGTTGTTGTTATTTACGTGTACTTGTTGTTGTTATACTATTCTATTTTATACATTGTTGTTAATTCTATTGTACGTTGGTCTATTTCATAATATATTGTTGATTTTTATATGATATTAGTGTATAACTAAACTTTCTTGTTGTGATGGACAGTTATTGGGACTTGGAATCGATCATTGTCATATTGTGTTGTGTTCTGCCATTGCTAGCTCTGTATTATTTTATACTAGTTGTACTTTTTACTGCACTATATACACTGTACTGCCATCATATTGCATATTGTATGTAAATTGGCTGCTTGCCGTTAATAATAAATAAAAAAAAAAATAAATAAATGGCAGTGTGAAAAGGTTTCACGTGGCTCTGGATAGCTCTAAAGATTCAGCGTCTGTGACTGCGCTGCAATGGTTTATTGCTACTTGAATCTGACAGGCGGCAACAGGTGGCAGATAGCGCAGCCAAGGTCAAGGTCAGGGGTCAGTGACCTCGTGTAATCAGTGCGAGTTAAGCATGGCGCACACTGCAGACGCGCCGCGCCGCGCCGAACCGCGCCGCCTTTTGGAAAGTTCCGCTGACCGTCGCACATACTGGGCGCGCTGGGCGCGCCGAACTCCTTCCCTCACCACAGCTGCAGTGCTATGTGCAGTCGTATTGTTTAATAATTTACACGATGAGCAGCTCTGAAAATGAAGATCTGTTTTTATTTTGTCTTCTTCAATCAGAAGAGAGGAGAAGAGACAAAAAAACAATGTGAGTTCATCCTATAAATCAGAAAAGGAAAAAATACGGGAATTTCACCACCTTTTCCCCGATTTATTAAAGGACAAACGGAAATGTTTCCAATATTTCAGAATGTCCCCCGAAAAGTTTTATGAATTATTGAACATGCTTAGGCCTTTAATTGAAAAACAAGACACATATTATAGAAGACCAGTTTTCACCTCAAGAAAGGCTTGCGGTTTGTTTAAGGTAAGTTTATTAACTAAGTCTTTACTAAATACCAAAATATGGATAAACTTACAATAAAGTAGTTTTTTATTAAATGTATGCAAATAATGTTTTGTAAATTTTAATATTTTCAGAAACCACAATTTACTCATTAATTTTTTTTTCTTCTTCGGTTAGAAAAACATAACATCAAATGTGTTTTTCAGCAATAAATTATTATTTAACAATGTATCCCTGTTCAGGGCTTTTTTTAATAAGCAATAGGCTATTTCTTTCAAAAATGTCAAATCAAATCAAATCAAATCAAATCATCTTTTATTGCATTTTCTTTACAATTCAACATTGCATCGCAATCGTCAAGAAACCCCTTATAATTATAGTTATAAGCAACCCCTTATACATTCACACACACACAGTCAAACTTACATCTTCATACATTCTCTCAAACACATTCTCACTGACCCTCAGATCCTATGCTCTCATAAATCCCAGCGGCTCATCATGAATTCATCGACAGAGTAAAACGCTCTAGACACCAGTAGGCGTCTTAGACGAGTTTTAAATTGATTTTGATTGTTGGAATTCTTTATACTTTCAGGGAGCCTATTGATCAGTTTGACACCAACTTCTTGAGGTAGATGTTGCGACAGCGCCAGTCTGTGATTGCTGAGTTCGATAGTTGTCCCTGCCTCTTGTTTCATATTGGTGAACGTCCCTGCCACGAATCAAGTACACCTTGATCTGCAGTACGTAATCACCTCAAAAATGTAGAGGCAGGGCAAAGTCCATAAATCCAAGCTCCCTAAAAAGATTCCCTACACGACTCTCTGAAACTCAACTTTTGTATGATTCTGACAGCCTTTTTTTGAAGTCTGAATACTCGTTTCCAATCTATTTTTGGCACAGCCTCCCCAAAGTCTTACTCCATACGCAAAGTGTGGATGGATAAGGCCATAGTAGGCCATTTTTAAAACTTTGGGGGAACATAACTTTGCTAGGTTGCGCAAGGCATATATACCTGCGGAAACTCTAGCACATATGTGGTCGATGTGGTCGTCCCAGGTCAGCCCTCTGTCAAGGAACATTCCCAGAAACTTTGTAGAGTATGTTTCCTCTAAAAGGACATTATCTACAAATACAGCTGGCCCATCCGAACGTGTATTCTGCCGAATGCAGAAATGTACAAAATTTTGATTTGGTTTGATTTGTTTTCAAGTTCATTTCAGAAAAGAATTGAATACATGAATTCACTTCAACAAACGTTGTGATTTCCAGTTCTTGCAGGTGTTTTGCTTTTAAAACAGAGAGTCGTGTCATCAGCACATTGAACTAGTTTCCCATGTTGGATCACCGAGTTCAATCTACTGACATAAATCAGGAATAAAAGAGGCCCAAGGATAGATCCCTGAGGGACACCATGAGGCATTTTGTAATGTATTTTATCTGTAAGAAAGCAAAGTTTTAAAAATAACACACAAATTATGCATACAGTACTTCCTACATATTACAATACGTTTTATCATGTGCCGTTGTATCACTTGACCCTGCTGAGTTTGAGGTTTATGAATAGTTACTGGATCCATCAGGTGAAACAGCAAAACCGTCCCTCTTGTGCCCCTGGGTAATTGTCCCATCTGACCAATAGGAGATGGTAGTTGCGGCATATAATGGGTTGTCTGAAAAGGAAACTGCTGTGGGTGTAGGATCTGCGCGTAGAAATGAATGAGCGGTGTTTATATGACCCAGAAATGGCCTCTAGCTCTGCAACATGAATTATTCTGGAAATGTTAGATTTTTACGTCGACTGCTATACCTCACCGACGATGGCCGAGGTAGTACGAAGACACCCGAAGGTAAACCGCGGCTAAGAAACGGTTTCCGCTGCCTACGCACACTGTAGACGCGCCGCGCCGCGCCGCGCCGCCCCAGCGGAACAAATTCCGCTCGACTTCTCCCAAGAGTTCTGGCAGCGGAATTATTCCGCGGCGGACGCGGCTGCGCGGCGCGGCGCGGCGCGGCGCGCTCTAGTGTGCGCACTCCCATTTGAACACATGCAAACTATTAAGCCGGAATTATTTCCAAAAGGCGGCGCGGTTCGGCGCGGCGCGGCGCGTCTACAGTGTGCGCCATGCTTAAGAGCGGACACCTCCTCCGAGAAGACCAGGCCAGCGGCGCTCGCTCTGCTTCTGGCACGCGAACGGGACCAGTGTCCGTGAATCATTTGCATCTCAACGCCAAGAATTCTCATTCTTGCGGTTGGCAGTTTTCCAGAAACTGATCGTACACCGGGGGATTAGCACTTTTCCGTTACTGGGTCGTGAATGTAGACGGTAATGACTTTTGGACTTAGGCAGATCGTAATCTCTGAGTACATAAAATTTTTAATTAAACTTTAGTATCTAACAGATTTAAAGCTGTCAGACAAAAATGAATTCCGTTCATTCACTAATAACTTTATCATTGTCTAAAAGAAAAACATCAACCAAAACTTCCAAAATAGGCCCTGTTGTAATACGTAGCTTTCACGCAAAGTTCTTGTGGAAATTTCCTACTTTGTCGAAAGGTAATTAGAGAAACGTCAACAAAGAAGATGGTGTGGAATTGTTTAATAGCTGGCAACAACTCATACAGAAGCCACACTAATCATAAATGGTCGGTCATTGTTCAAGCGTCAGCCAATCACGAGAAAGCTCTGCCCCTTCAACTCGCCTGTACAGCCGAGTGCTTATTATAGGCAGTTTCAGTTCCACATCTGTTGACTGAAGATGGGGATCTCCAAAGCGAGGCCGAAATATTTCAAGAAGTTAGTTGGGTAAGCAATGTTTCGATACGGTGTGCATATGAAGACATGCAGACAAGAAAATAATAACCAGTACAACATTTTGGAGATCCAAACAGCTGATATATTCCCGTAGTGGACAGAGAGTAAGGCCTTATTTTGTTCCTTAAAAAGTTCTTGACCCATTTCTTTGTTGAGAACGATCTTTCAGAAGTATATGTCAGTAATACTAAATCATTTAAACAATAATAATCTTTAATACAAAAGTTATTGAAAAGATTGAAAATTGGGGGGGTCCGGACCCCTTGGGCCCCCTCACTGGCTACGTCCTTGAATGTAGACATTTAAGTCTAAGAACAAATATCTATAGTAAACGTTTTGTATAATTGTCAAACTTACTCAAATATTTCTCCTGAAATGACTAATTGGATCAGAACCTTCAGTTATACATTGCATTTAAGTCTCTGAAACGATTCTGTTGAGAACCTTGCAGGTAACGTTCTCTTTTATTTTTCTTACAAACTACTGTTAGTATTAGCAAATACAGATTGTGGCTGAATGGCTAGGTATGCGCCTCCTAAGCTCAAGAGGACACTGCTATTTTCTTTCGCGAATTATTCAATAGTCTTAGAATCATGAGAAAGCAATATTCTGTGACAATGTCATTGTAGGTTTCAGTGGCGTAGCGAAGGGGGGGGGGTCCAGGGGGTCCGGACCCCCCCGAAATTTTAAGACATATTAAAAAATAAAGCATGGAGCAGGAGAAAAAAGGACAGTTATCGTTACTCTTGTCTACAAACATTAAATTGATTGATTTCACTGATTGAAGTGACCGTTGTTAAAAATATAATTGTCCTTTCGTTTAAATCATAAAGTATCAAACGATACTTTTGGGCTCGGTCTTTCGGATAGTGTAGTGTAATCACGGTATTTCTATAGGGCGCGGTCACGTGACGTCGCAAAGTAACCTGAACCGTAACACGGCGAACAGTTTAAATTAGCGACCACTTCGTTCAAACTCGTCGTGGGGACGTAAAATGACTACATAAAATTAAGTTAAGACGTTGATTTTAGGTGTCATTAAACTGTAAACGTGTATATAATTATCGAAAAATCACTTTCGGTCGGAAAATACACTTGAAAAACTCTACTGATTAGAACTTCAACTAATTTGGACTTCAGTTATAGAGGTAAACGTGGTGTTTTCGAGTGAGTTAGGACGACGATTTTTGTTATTATTAAACTGTACACTGTACCTATATAATTATCGTGACAAAAATCACTTCCGGTCGGTAAATACCGAAGAAAAGCTCTCTACAGATTCAAGTTTTAACGATTTTAGATTTCACTGGTTGAGTGGTTGAGGTAAAAGTGGTACTTAGAATTATGTTAATACCTAAAATCAATGTCCTAACAGGTAGTCGAGTACAGTTTAATGATAACAAAAACTCGTCGTCCTAACTCAATCAAAAATACCACGTTTACCTCAATAACTGAAGTCCGAAGTAGTTGAAGTTCTAATCATTAGAGATTTTCAGGTGTATTTTATTTCCGACCGAAAGTGATTTTCTTTTCCGATAATTATATACTCGTCTACATCTATCAGTGAAATCCAAAGTAGCCGAACTTCTAATCAGTATATTAGAGTTTTTCCGGTGCATTTTCCGACCGTTAGTTTGATCTGTACCCGAGCAACGCTCGAAATTTGCCCTCCTTTTCTAAAGGGTTTCGGCCGTCAGTAGCCCAATGTCCCCGAAGGGGTGTTTCATTTTCTCCACAGAATATAGTTGTGTCAATTATACGCTTGAGTGAAGCTCTGTTTTGTTCTTTTTCTTTCTTATCCAGTGAATCCACTTCACTTTGGTGCCTTCTACTCGGTGGACTAATTTGGACTTCAATAAACGTGGGGTTTTCGATTGAGTTAGGCGACGATTTTTGTTATCACTAAACTGTACACCATACCTATATAATTATCGAGAAAAAAATCACTTCCGGTCGGTAAATACCGAAAAAAAGCTCTCTACAGATTCAAGTTTTGCCGATTTTGGATTTCATTGGTTGAGTGGTTGAGGTAAAAGTGGTACTTAGGATTATGTTAGGACGGTGATTTTAGGTATGAATTCAACGCCGACTAATACATATATAATTATCGAGAAAAAAAAACAATTAAATCACTTTAAAAAAAAAAAACAAAAAACAAATACAACCACTCAACCAGTGAAATCCAAAATCGTCAAAACGAATCGGTAGAGAGCTTTTTTTTTCTATTTACCGACTGGAAGTGATTTTTTTCTCGATAATTATATAGGTAGTCGAGTACAGTTTAATGATAACAAAAAGTCGTTGTCCTAACTTAATAAAAAAAATACCACGTTTACCACAATAACCGAAGTCCGAAGTAGTTGAAGTTCTTCAGGTGTATTTTATTTCCGACCGAAAGTGATTTTTCAGATAATTATATACTCGTCTACAGTGTAATGATACAAAAAATCGTCATTATAACTCATTCATAAATACCCCAATCAGTGAAATCCAAAGTGGCCGAACTTCTAATCAGTAGAGTTTTTCCGGTGCATTTTCCGACCGTTAGTTTGATCTGTACCCGAGCAACGCTCGAAAATCGCTCTTTTCTAAAGGGTTTTCGGCCGTCATCAGTGGCCCAATGTCCCCGAAGGAGTATTTCATTTTCTCCACAGAATATAGTTGAGTCAATTATACGCTTGAGTGAAGCTCTGTTTTGATCTTTTTATTTCTTATCCAGTGAATCCAACATCACTTTGGTGCCTTATACTCGGCCAGAATCGAACTTCGTAAAGTTTCTGTAGCTATACAAGAAAATTGGTGGTACTAGAGTTGCTGTGAGAGTTTAATTTGCCTATTACTTCTTTCCACTTTCTATAAGGCGTAGTTACTAAAGCTCCATATTTTTGGTATTTACCTTTTACCAGTGAATCCATTGGCAAATAACACACAAAACGTCCCCCGGATCCCCGGTTTCGGACCCCCCCCGAACGAAATTTCTGGCTACGCTACTGGTAGGTTTCGTATAACATTGTAGGTTTGTAGTGATGTTTACATTCAATATATGCTAATCGCTTTAATACAAAATAAAAAACAACAAAAATAAGAGTTTTAGTGGGGAAATACACTTGGTGACTAATCAGGGATCACGCGTGTGTGTTTTATTATGTAAGACTGCCTAGGCCCTAGCCGCAGTCACTATTTGCTAATACTATAGTTATTCCGTTACTTAGAGCCGATCATTGTGAAACGACGTTGAGTTTTCCCCCGTAAGATAAATATCATAAGAAACCTCAACCATAACTAGGCCCTTATTTTTGTCATAGATGTTGTAGTTACCTCATTTTAATGTTAATTTATATATATATATATATATATATATATATATATATATATATATATATGTATTGGTTATTCAGAAAATACACCTCAAACTCTTGTATTTAATTGTACATTCTAAAAATATGAACTTTAGAAAAAACTAATATGCGTTTGGATGTTTGTTTGTTATATTTTTGAAATAAGGCATTTATATATTTCATGACTGAAATAAAGGCGTACAATTGTTTGAGGTTTAAAATGGAGCTAAAGTCAAGATGGCCCGTAACTTAAAATGAACATTTTTTCAAAATCGATTGCTTCTACGGTTTTTGTTTGATCTCTCCGAGCAAGCGCTTGAACAATTACCACACTCCACATTCTTCGCTCCCAACTTCCGGGAATGCCGCTGCTAGAGGAATGTCACTCCTTTTTCGGACACAGTAATTTCCATCCAAGAAAACATCAGATTCTGTTAATTCTTAGGCTTACGTGGCCTGTCACGGTTCACAGAGCGTGGAAACATTGTTGACACAATTAACTTCTTGAGATATTTGGGGTTTGATGTGGAGAGCCAAGTCGAGAGAATTTGAACTGAAACAGGATTATCGAGATTTGTTCCAAGAATCCGTTACAAAGAGCGAATGAAGGCGACCACAAATTTTGGCGTTCCCCTGGCCGGACTGTGAGGTCATTATTTTGTGACCACAGATGCCAAATTAATTCACCAGTCCGCCATTAACTTTGCTGTGGTCAGCATCTATTACGGTAGTAGACCCCGGTTTAGCACAGTGGTTTTGCTGTGCTCTGTTCTTTTCCTATGCACTTACCGGTCATTGCAGGGAATGACCACAGTTGTTTGTTTCTATATTATTTGTGTAGGTAATAATAGAATTTTCATCCCGACATTATCATAGTGCGAACGTTGAGTTTAGCTCCAGTTTACCTTCCTCTTACGCAATGACCTAGATCTGCAATATGATGCTGGTGCAGACTTGACTCCTGAAATCTGGAGTCGTGTTCGTCTGAAGGGATCCAAAGATACTCGGCGACGAAGAACAAAGAAGGTCAAAACGAACCCCCCGCATCGTTTAGAGCAGGGGTCTCCAACCTTTTTTACTGAAGGGCCACATTTGAGGAAAGGCGGGCCGGAATATTTTAGGGCAGAAAGTCTAGCCCTCCCTACACCCACAACGTTTTTTCTAATTAAGAGCTCAGTGTTGGTTTTTGAGATTTTCTCGCTTCGTTTTTTAAATTGCTATATTGCCTTATATGTGTCATTGTTGTTGGGTAACTGAAATTCTTTACGTGATTGTAAAAAAGGCTGAGTCCAAACAAATAATTATATTTGCTATAAAATAATATGTGTTCTGTAAAAGAAGTTTTCAAGTAGGCCTAATGAAAACACTGGATGATACAAAACCAATTTACTACAAAATGTACTTTATTGAGTTTTAAGGTAAACTTGAAAATATATGAGTTTAGAACGTGTAAAGCTTACAAAGAACAATTTTTTTTTTTGTGTGAGGAGTGCATTTGCTTATCACTTAAAATGTCAGCCCATTTAGGGTCGAACTTTGTAGTTCCGATAATTAGGATTGATTTCAAATGTTAATCTGACAAGGAAGATCTGTATTTAGATTTAACAAACTTCATTTTTGAAAAAGTCTGCTCACACTTTTAGGTAGATCCAAAAAGAGAAAATGTAGCTCGTGCATAGTTTTTTATGTTTTTAAAGTCTTTTTCTGGGAGAGAACTATAGAATGTAAGTAAGTTACCTTCTTTATCGGATTTCTGGAAATCGGTCTTGAGTGAGTCATTAGTTGTAGCTCGATGACTTTCAAGTTGCATTTCTGCAGGAACTTTGTCAATGTCACTCTTAAAAGGGTTTTGAAATATCTGAATGACTTCTGCTGCACGGTCAAATTCATCAAAGCGGGTTTCAAACTCTTGTCGTAGCTTAGACATGATTCCCAAAACGTAATCCTTCGGGGAGGTAGCAGTGCTTAGTGCACTTAAGTTCAAGATTCAAAGTGGTCAAGTTCATACCTCCTAAGTGCTTCTCGAAAAGTGTGAGTTTTTTTAAAAAAAAAAAAAAAAGCTTTGACATGCTAGTATAAGTCACAAACTGAGGAGTTTGTTTTCACCTTGCAGGTTCAAGTTCAGAAAGTTAATATCTACCGTGAGGTCAACAAAAAAGCCAATTTCCGGTATTTTTGTAAAGAGTGCATTCACCTGACAACAACGCACTGACAGATTAGAATCAATACAATCAACACAATGACTTGTTTCCATTCAGTAATGTAAACTTGTTGCATGTAAATGCAGTCCTTGGCAATCGTTGGAAAGTAAGCCATTGCACAATTTGCTTACAATTAGCGTAGCTGTTCTAGCAATGACAGTTGACTTATTGTGCTAGAGAGTGGGAGGGAAACGAGATTTCGAAGGGAAATGGTTAAGGAAATTTTAAACAGTTATGTTGCGTAACTTTGACATTGAAAAATAAGGTTCTCTCTCTCATTTTCATAATTACTTTATGATAATTTTATCGGTTCAAAAATACTCCGTTTTCCATCATATGTAAGTATCGTTATAGTACCATTTTCAATGTAGATTCGATTTCATAGGGCAAACTGTAATCAATATGTAATATAATATGAAGACGTCAGGGGAAAAACAAGCTCAGTCACATTTTGCAAACTTTTCAGGAAATAGATTTTAAAGTTTAAAGTCTAGTTTCTAAGTTAGTTTTAAGGTCAGGTTATTTTTTAAATGCTATTGTTAATATTTAACTCTTTTAATTTCACTATTTAATTGTGTATTAAAAAAAAAATAAATATTAACATCAACGTTTTTAAAATATTTGGTTAAAGTACAGTTTTTACAGTGAAAAAACAGGCTCAGTCCCGGACTGAGCCTGTTCTTCCCCATCGTACTAAACGAGGATTGAGACTAGGATAGTTAACACAAACCCAAGTCCAAAATAATACAGATATTTATTTTACATATAAAACTTAGCACATTGAAAATATAATTTAATTTGGATTGCTTCATTTAAGACCCTAATTTTATTCATCCAAATGGGGAAGATTGGTGAAGTATTCTTGGGCAGCACTACTACAAAATATCTTTAAATCTTTCAAGTCATTGTATTTGGCCTTCTTGATAGGCAGTGGACCTGTAACAAAATAATAAATTGCAATAAGGCCTAGCAAGTTAAAATTGTTTAACAGTTAAATTAGGTTCTTTAAAATGTTCACTTACCATCATAAGATTTTTCTGGCATTAGAAATTCATTTTCAGCACATACTGTTGAAGAATGGGTTTTTTTCTTTGGCAGGATTGAACATTTGTCCCACGCTGCATAGTAAGAACTCCTCAGCATCAATTTTTGTTCATTACCATTGCCTTCCTTGGAAATTTTAAGCTCCTTTATAGTCCTGGTAGCAAATGGGCATTTTTTCATATATAATGTGTCCAAGAATTTTGTCCACTGTCTACAGAATTGATTGTCAATACTCACAACTTTAAAGGGAAAAGGGTTCTTTCTAGCATTTTCAAAAACTTCAATCCAATCTGAAGGAAGTTCTGCCTTAGATTTTGTGTTGACAAGCCCCATATTCTTGTCGCATTCCATGTATGAATGGCCACGCACAGGGAATGTTACTTTGATGGAGTCAAGTTTCTTTGCTTCATAAACAAGATAATGTAAAAATCTTATCATTGTGAAGTTTTTGTTCTGGCCCGAGCAAGAGTCACAGAATATGTGAAGGTGTCTAATTTTTTCATCCAGATGTTCATAGACAAAATTGTGTAGGAAAGAAGAAACATCATCACTCCCTTTCTTTCCTTCAGTCTCAGGATATAGGTAAAAAATACTTTTCGCACTAGACAACTCATGTATGTTAAAAGCATACATTGATAACTGCCGCTTGTAGTAGATGTCATTAGTGGTAATATTCGGCAATTGTAAATTCTTACCAAAGTCCATACTTATGGCCTCATGTTCCACTGATTACTTACATAATTGTTTGGCACGTGTTTTCCTTTTGTAGAACACATCTGCTTTGATTTTGTGGAGTTTTGCTTCATTTTCAAGAGAAGTTATTTCCTTATTAATGTTAGCAACATCATCGGATTCTCTGTTATTTTTTAATTGTTTCTGTAGCCCTGTAATTTTGGCCGTTAGTTCATCGCACTTACTGCAAGTGTCAGTTCTGGGGTAGCCAAAACTGATGTTAAAGTCATTGCAAAAACATTGTCTATATGTTTCATATGATACCTTTGCATTTGGATATTTTGTCTGAAACATTTGATGCATTTTCGAAACATTCAATTCTTCAGGTAGGTAGGTTTTGTTACTTTTGTGGAGGCTATAGTGCGATGATCTTCCTTTAAATGATTTTATGTGATCACGTATAAGATCTACAGTTTCATTAGATACTCTATGTGGCCTATTTAAATGTTTACCACGTTTGTCCTTTGGTGATGTGCCAGCAGATTTAAGACTCTTAACCAAGAACTCAACTTTGGCTTTGGAAATTCCGTGAATAGAAATGAATGCCTTACGACAAATGCTTTCTTCTACTAACATGTTATCTTTCAATACTCGTACTTTATAGGCATAAGATGCTTGATTTTCTCTAGCATTTTCTACTCTAGGCCTTCTACGCTGAACAGGTATGACAGTTATTAACCCACATAAATAGCTATTTTGTTCATCATGTGACCTCATAAGATTAAAGTCGGAGAGAATCTTATTCCGAGATGTCTCATTTACTCGTCTGAAACAGCCACGCAAACACTGACAGTCACTGCCCATTTCATGGCTTTGAATTTTTAGCATTTTACTCACAGCCGACATCCTGCCATATTTTTTCCGTTTTTTTGAAAGCTGCTCGTTGGTTTGCTTTGTTGCAGCAAGGCATTGCACTTGAGGAATATCGTCCTCTCCACTATCCATGCCAATAACTTAAATATACAAGGCCTAAGCAATATATCTACAGTTATCTTGCTACTCACACAACTAATGTTTGGAGGTTATGTTGAATTTGCACTTGTTCTGACACATTCACTAAAAAATTAGCCTACATCACATTTCCCTCTTTAGCTCAACTACAAACATAAAAACATAAGCTTACTATCTTCACTTGCAGAGGAACTTTACAATCATAACAGAGTGAACATGTTAACAGGATTAACTTTTAAAACAACACCACCAATCCAATCCAAGAAAGACAAAATAAACAGATCAGCTGATCCCACTCCCACAGTTCTCAGCTGGACTGAGCCTTTTTTTCCCCACAAAAGTAGGACTAAGCTCGTTCTTCCCCAGGACGTGGATTTTTCTTATTCTTATTACTAGGGACTGAGCTTGTTTTTGCCCAAAATTGATGTATAGATATGTTTAACAATGTTCAATTTTATTATAAATAGAAAAAAACGTATTTTGAAAAAAATGGACTGAGCCTGTTTTTCCCCTGACGTCTTCATATGTGAACACTATTGAGTAGAATGAATCTCGCAATGTTTTGGGTAAGACATATATCTAATTCAAATTAACATTACATTTATTTAAAAACAAATTAAATTACTGTATCTTATTTTACAAAAATACTTTTAATAAGATGATTAAGTTTTATCTCATTTTAAAGACAGGTTAAAATGTGTCTTAGGCCTTTTAGATTTTTTCTTAAATTGTATTCTTATTTTAGTATTAAACGGTAAAATTTAATTAGGTTTAGGATTTTTTGTGGGCATTAAATTAAAATGTGCATATTTAAAACAGTTCCCTGTTCCTCCTGAACATCGATGGGGTTGCCCAGACTTCACTTTATACAAACTAATTAAGTATATCCATCCAGAAATTAGGTGTTCTGAGGAAGTTTTACATTGCTCGTGTGGCATAAAATTTACATTTTCGTCAGCGCAATGGACTCTTAAGAGAATCAGTTTGTTATAAGAAAGGACGAATAAAAAAAAAGAAATTTTTGCTTGAGATTCGAGTAAAGGTATTTATGGTTAATTTGTCAGTCATGCCCCAGGAGAGATCACTTCAAGCTGGTTTATACCTTCCAGTTAAATCTGGGCACTTATGGATGTCCAGGAGCGGCACATCACTAACCGCAAATGTCGAGATTCTGGGGTGCAAGGGCAAGGGTAGTTCGACAGGTCTAGTCTACTGCGGGAGATGACTGTTGGAGTTAATGGGTTCCCTAAGAGGAAAAGGTTCTTGCTAGCCTATACGTAAGAGTGTGCCACCCCTACTTGATTTGACTGGAGAGGCTGGTTCAGTCCTTCCTAGGGGACTTGAGATTACTACCCTAAATTCTTCCTCAGGGATCTCGACAGCAGGCGGCCCCTAGCCCCAACCTTACCAATCCAGATTATCCCGTCACTCCGGAAGCAGCGCAAAGGTCCTTTTAGGACTAGTTGTAATTTCCAAGTTTTTTTCCTGAGTGAAAAAAAACTGTCGGCCATTGCTCGTAACTAATTACACAAACTATACAACAACCCTGGACAACCACAAAACAACAAAATGACATTAGACGATGATTTAATCTACCACTTATATAGTCAGAGGAAACGCCATCATAAGTACATAATTAGACATATCGTCATCTCATATTACCTGTAACCGAGAGCACCGTTCGCGTATGCAATAAGCAATAATTAGTGCAGTTCTCAGGTCTGCAATCACTGACCATGTAGCTGTGGCACCAAGCGAGCGCTATACGATCTTAATGTAGTCTCCCCATGTGATGGCGTGATGTGGATGTCTAATTACTATCGAGTTCTGGACAGTGACTTGTGCTATTTATTATAACTGCGCATTTGAAAAATTAACCTCCTTAATGCACAAGCAAATTCGTTTTTTTTAGTTTCATGTATTGTAGTAACTTGAAAATAATTTGCTCTCCTTATGTAGGATCACATTGAACGTAAACTAAACCATATGGCATATTGTCTTTTACTATTTTTATTTATGTATATATATATTTAGTTATTTATTGTTAAAATGTTGGGGTTTTGTAGTCCTGACTAGTATACAGACAATTGAGGCGTTTTCGGTTCATAAGGTTGAACATAGGATATTTAAAATACGTGGGTTGATTCATAAATGCTTTCAAAAAATTATATAATTTTTTTGGAACTCTGTTGCTTTTCTGGCTTGACAAAAACATGGATTGTCAGTCATGAGAATCGGTGTAGTAATATGCTGATGTTTTCTTAGGGTTTAAAATTATTATATTGTTTCTAACTGGGCCATATTACGTTTTCATTTTTTGTCTATCGGAAATATCGGATTGTATAAATGGGAGAATTGTGTTCTATGTCAAAGAAGGTTAAATACGAAGCCACTCAGAAGGCCATAGAAGTGTTTAATACAACTAACCTAATCCGTCTTTTATATTTAACTTTTACCTCTCTATCAATTTATTTATTAAGTAGGGCTAATTAAAATTAGTAATGAACTTTAAAACTAATGTTATTGATTTAATAATGTCCATAGAACAATTTTTGTTAGTCATAATCGTCCGAGTTTAAATAATTGTCATATTATTAAAAAAAATACATGATCCGCAATTATTTTGGAAGAGTTGAACATTTTCCAATAAAAAAGATTCACTGGAACAACAGAGCTATCCGACTGCTGGACTTAGATATGCCATTGACGGGACATAGGCTACAAATAGCAAACTCTATTGACTGGTCCTACTTAGAATGTCCGATGACATATGAGGCGGTGTTGCCATATCGGTGTTGACCACAAGTTGTTTCCACTATGACGTGGCTATAAATGAACTAGGTGTATGTGTATTTGTGTATGGTAACAGGTAGTGATGGGTATTTATTGCAACACATGTTGAAAGACGGTTGGTGATGGGCGCGGGGTGTACGGGGGGGGGGGGTAGAAGCATCAGTCACCATTGAACTGTTTTCGTGCGGTCAACCTTAGTGAGACATGTGTTTTCGATTATTTGTTGAACCGTTGCGGTTGATGGCACATTCGATATGTCGATTATTTTACTATTACATATTTTAGTGTTTTAAATACAATGTTGACGAATAATAATGTATACTTTTTGTCTCAAATTGACAGAGACGAGTAAAATATATTACATTATTTCACCATAATATGCAAATATAGAATATGGACACAAGCCTTAGCAAAATATTCATAGAATATTTACAAAAGTGGAATTTACAAAATTAACTGTGATAAGATTTACATTACCCAGCCAAAAGAAGCCATTAAAAAGAGATTTAAAGAACATTATTGATATTGCAGAAACTAAAGAATCAGCTATTGCCAAACATGCATTACAAACAAATCGCACCTTTAAAAACTTCACATTTAATATTTATTTTATTTTACTTTTAATTATAAAAATCTTGTATTATGTTTTTTTTATTCAGCTGACAATAATTGTTTTAAATTGTAAAATATTTGTATTATTTAAAATTGTTGATTTATACCTGACGAAGGTTTCTTAGATCTCGAAAGGCCTCGTGTGATAATTAAAATTATTGGACGATTGTGAATTTTCTTTTATAGAAAATATTCATAGTTTACATCTAATTAATTTGTTAATTAACCTGGCACCTGTAGCAACAATAATTAGACAACCACAACTATTAATTTCTGTAAGACAAGATAATTAAACTGTGGTAATTAATTGCTCAAAATGACTATTCATGGTACTAATTAATTGTTGACGTACCTTTTTAAATAGGAGAAAGATCTTACTTGAAGATCTTGCTGTTATTTATGTCCTTAAGACATTTTTATGATTCTGGTCCACTAATTCCTTGATACTTCATGGTTCATAAAAATATAGTACAATTCAGAACACAAATAGGTGACAGCTTTCATCTTGAAACAATAAATTAATGGTGCATTAATATGTTTGTTTCATGATTTGTACAAAGTTTATACGACTATTCTTTAAAAGCAGAAATATTATTTTATTTTCAAAAATTCCGAAGTCTTGCCATCTTAACGATGATATAGGAGTGTCTAAATGCAAACAAAGATTCTAGCATAAAAAGAGAGGTATTTAAATACTTTATTGTACTAAATGGATAGAAATAGTAATATGGGTATAAATGTCGTATGAACATAAATACCCATTACGTAAATTAATTAGAATGTAAATAACAATGAGAAATAGGAGTCCTTCACTAATTGGCCACCACACGGAAACTTCTATTTAAATAGATATGGCTTATAAAACCTCCAAGGCTTATTAAAACAGTCGTCCTAGGTTTAGTTGGAGTCGGTCAGAAGTTATGGTACTGATTGTGTTTACAACCAACCCGTATCATTGTATACAAATTAAATAAACCTAAGATTGCAACACCTTAACAATGGGGTCTTAAAGCAAGCAGAGTTCAAAAAATACAAATCTCTTATAGCCTACTACATGTCATTTTCTCTATAAGGTTGCGAAAGTCGTTTGCGAACAATCCAAATTGTATAGGTATCATACCAGTCTATTTTGTTCTTAGGTCACACACCCTGAAGTGGTGAAAACGAATGCAACTTTCTTATGGAAGTAATACTAGAAACTGTATTATCACGGTACGTCTTTATCGTACAGAGTTGACCACATTCCTGCAAGAGCTGAGAGAGCAGGAAACGAAGTTCCTCTCACACGTCTACTCCGAACAGTTGCAGAAACTATCAAACCATTCCAAGTCGTTTTCTCATCTAATTCCGATTGCTAGAAAGAAGAGTTTAACGATGGAATAATACAGGTAATCTCACACCAAGAATCTGTTGGACAATTACGGGTACAAGATTATGACTCGTTAACGGCTCGCTGGGGGCTACGCCCCCAGACCTCCGGTGGCGTGTTGGGGAAACTCGGGGATAAGATGAATTTAGTGATGAACCGAATAAGTTGATCATGTGGTTTTATTCAACCAGGAGATCATCTAAGCGTACTAAGTAGGTTCCCCGAGAGGGTTAATATTACCGGGGATTAAAAGAACAGAGGGTTCTTTTCTGGAGTGGGTTCTTTGTCTGTTATAAAAATAAATAAACAAGGGAGATAGGGGTCTCGGAAGGGCTTGTTCATCAAAGAGTTTGATTTTAACAACTTCACTGCTGGTCTACACAATGTAATACGTAGTACTCTTAACCATTCAATATGCACTAGAGCGTCTGCCGCAGTAAATGTGTTAACCGGGGTTTTAAGCCAGTATAATTTATCAACAAAATAAGTTGATGGGGGGGGGGTTTTCACTCATCCGGATTATCCGCGCATACCAAGGAGACTCCGGGTGAAGGGTTAAAAGAACAAAGGGTTCTTTTCTGGAGGGAGTTGTGCCTGTTATGAGAATAGGTAGACAGTAATCTTTATTAGCAGAATAAGTAGAACAAGTGGTTCAATTTATCAACTATCAAATTATCTGAATATACCGCTGAGGTTCTCCGGGAAGTGTGGAATATTAATGGGGGATAAACGTACAGAGATTTCTTTTCTGGAGGGAGTATTTTTCTGTTATGAGATAAGTAGACCAGGGGGGTTGGTGTCACGGAAAAGGCTTGTTTATCAAATGTTTAACTTAAACTGGAGTCAAGTCTTTACCAAAGGATTAAATGTGGCAGGAGTAGAATTTGATCAGATGTTTACATATTGTCAATGGATACGAGCTAATTAAGAAGGAAGATTTTCGGATCAATACGCCCCACCTTGTATCTACCAACGCCATATCCTTCAGATTTGATCAGAGGGTTAAGTTCATGAAATGATTTAAATGACAAGAACATTTGGTCAACCAAACTACTCCCCCCTGTTCCTATATACTACGGGTGTTAATGGTACAGTATCATGATACCCGTTGCCCTTATATCGACTAGAGACTTCTGATGTCTGTCGATGGGTGAGGCCCCGCCACACCTCTCCTCGGAGGGAAAGCTCTGGTGCACCACGGCCAGTGGACACTTAGTGCCGGGTTTATTTGTCTTCAGATTACCGTGTTTACCATGGCAACTGACTTCTCTGTCACGCTTTCCTTCCTTGACTGTCAATACTGTGGCACTTGTGTTCACGTCGACCAGAACTGTTCAGAAGAGTCGAACCGTGTTTTACGATGAAGGTTGTTTATTTAATACTGTAAAAGAACAATACCTTTATTTATTTGTTTATTAATTCAAATACATAGATATTAATCGTATCGACTAAGTTGTCGTTTTCAAAAAGGATTTAAAATATAATAATGTATATAAACAAGAAATAAAAAAGTAAACAAATCATTTTTATGTTAGCCGAACTATCCTAATACTAATTTAAATAATGATTTATACTGTGTAATTTGATATTCCTTTGTACACTAAACAATTTTCTGAAAATTGTCTTAAATATTGTAATAACGACTATTAAAAAATGTGTCCTATTCACGTAAAAACTAAAATTAATATTAAACATAACAATATTTGTAATTTTTAAAATGTACGATTAAAATTATAAATACAATTTGTTTTGCGTAATTGAGACAATAAATTATGAACACCTCATTAATTTATACCTCTAATGATTTAACCATAAAATAAAAGATCTAAGCATTGATATAAGCACTCGTATAAAATACATGACAATCAAACTGAACTATTGTCCAAGTAGAATTGTATAAACTGAAAAAAACGAATTAAGAAATATAGTATTTTCAATACTTTGTCTGTTGGTTGGTACAAGGTCGGGCAATATATAAATTTTCGACCTTGTATAGAATGCTTGCTTCACAAATTATTAGCAACATAATATGTGATTAAAACTGGTATCATGCACTATTGATTGTTACTTTTTAGTCATTAAGTTTTTAAACGTCTACTACAGGTATATTGTTATTGGAAACATACACATATTATGTATTATTTTTATGTTCGTAAGACACTCGCATTATACAAATACATTACTAGCTAGAGTTATTAGTTACCAACCTCCTTCCATTTTAACCATTTGTCTCTGATTGCCTGCTAATGTGTCACATTACCTCTTGCCGTTCAAATTTAGCCTACTCATGCAGCCAGTAAATTTTAACACGTTTGACTTTTTGGACTGAGTATTTAAGGAAAAGGTTACGACCTTTTCTTCCAGATAAATGTTTACAAACTACTAATAGTTGGTGATACGGTGCCGACATTCTTCTTGATGCAAGAGATCAGTACTAAACTCAAGTCGATTGATTTTTTCCTAGACGAAGGAGTTGGGAACATTAAGAGGATAGGATTCATGGAAAAGATTTGTTGTAGGCTACACTAACAAGATTTGTGGGATGTATGAATAAAACACAATGAACCTCTTTCACAGCTGTTGCAGTCATGTTTTATCTTTGATTGTATTGATTGTACAGAAAATAAATCATTGATACAGACGAGGTGTGCTGATGCCTGTGTGATTATTTCAGTTA
>NW_025781901.1:0-37865 GCF_021130785.1 Homalodisca vitripennis | reverse complement strand
AGTAAGACATTTATTTATCTGTACACATTAACAAAATTTATGTAAAGTATGTTGCAACTAAAATTGGGACACAGATATATATAATATAATATAAATAAATATACTCGTATGTATATTATAATCTCATATTTATATTATAACTAATATAAACACGAGCTTTTGGAATTTTACAATTACAATTATAATATATTATTAATAATCTAGAAATGATGTGCCCGGTACAAAAGAATTAATCTGGTATTATGAAACTAGAGTAAATTGTTTTTAACACTAAAAGTATAATGAGAAGTTCAAACTATGAGTTCTATGCTTTTAGAATTAATATGACATGAAAGTTGTTAGTAATCAATTAATTTTACACCTAATTTTTAAGAGTAGTTTGAAATAGACATTACTTTTTAGAAGTACATGGTTTTAATTTAGTGGATTTTGTAATTTTATGTGTTATTTACTTTGTAATGTGTCAGAACAGTACTTTCAGGAACTTAACACCATTGAGGTAATCCCGACTGATGGTTTGCCCTCTTCGTTGCCTTTCTACTAACATTGTGACGTCACCAGAGATGTGTACACGAACAAACCAACCTGTCCTTACACGACGCTCAACTCGGCCGTACTGTTGGTCTTTCGCCACATTTTTAACTCAAACTTGACGACCCTCCTAGGCGAATTTGAGATTATTTTATTTCGTGTTACGAGGTATTATGTGTGTATGTTTCCAGGCCTAATCGTGTATTTATATTTATATCTGCGTTTGGCAATGGAGTAATCGTACGAATCGCATCACATATGAAAATAAAATGGATTGCTTTAAACTACAATCCTACATCGAAATCAAAATAGAAATATGTCTTTATCTTGTAGCTGTATATTAATATTTAGTCTCGAAACGGACGTCATCCTGTAACAAATCTTACATGTATCTCTTTACTATATCCTATATCACTGCTTCAAGCTGTAAGTTCATAATATAAAACTTATATCAGCAATGAATCAACGAGATTCGAAATATAAATACGCCTTATCTTGTACCAGCAGTGTGGATTTATATTAAGTCTCCAAACGGCCATTATCCTGTAACAAATCTTGACATAATATAATTCGTCCGGACAAATCTCTGTACCATTTCCTATCTCAACGTATGAGGATGGATTACACTTGACCTGCAGTTAGTAATCATATCACAGCTAATATCATAGAAAACAAATTAATTATACTATATTAGAGGATTTCAACTGAAAATGCTGTTATTTCTGTCTTAGCCACTTCTAAAACTACAATTCGTTTTGTCAAGATACTTTCTACGTATAATTTAAACGTAATTAATGTTTTATATTTACACATTGCAAATGGTTAGTTTCTTCTTACGTATTACGTAATACACACGATAACTGTAGGGCATAAACTCATTGAATCACGTAAACATTTTTTTATTACATGTGTCTAAGTAGAAAAATCAATTTATTTTAAGTAAGGAATTTAGTTTACAGTTGTAGTTTTATTATATGTTTTTATTCTTTACCTGTCCAAAAAACAAAACAACACAAATTGTTTCGTTACCTACTATATAGATTCGTTAAATATTAATCGGCCATCAACTGTAACCAGGATTATTGTTAAAATGTTTATTATTGTTTTACAACTTAATGATATTTTAAACAAGTTTTTGTTTTTGACGTGACAACGTCTTAAATTTAGGTTGCGGCTCGGAGTCACTCATGAAAAAGTGTAACGCCCGGTAACGTTACGATGCCCGTCCAGTGGGTCCGCCGCACAGGATCCGCACGGGATAAAGCAGATAACTATGTTTATTCGTGAAAATGTGGAGTGCTTAGATTCGTCATTTACAACAACTACAACAATAAAGGTAAATAATTGTACACTGATATTTCATTATCGTAAACTATGATTGATTGATTAATTGTTAGATTGACACAAAAGTTGAGAAACTGAGTTTATAGGTTATGTCATTACTATTGACAAATGATGATACTGTTAAGTAAATTATTAGTTTAAATCACTCTGCAATCAATCGTTAAATTCAGTCGATTGAGAAGAAACAGCGCGTATTGCTAGTCAAACATTTAAAAATAACAAATTATAAACCTCTAACCTGTCATAACAGTGCGACCAAACAAACGAAACTAAACCGACCAATCACCACGCGCGGAGTTAGAATTTAACTGTGTTTTAGCAAGAATTTCAAATTCCAATTTTAGTAAATGTTTTATTCAACTTTACCATTTACAATAACAAATTTTAATTAATTTCAAATTATGTACAATGTTTTAGTAAACAAAATATATTTCTATAGTTAAAATTTGTGCAATTCTTATTTTCATTCAATTCCTTGTTCCTATTGTGCAATTTAATAGTATTCATATCAATAAATATTCTACCGAGAAAAAGACGTTGTCACGTAAAATCTTCGCCCGTAAAACCGACTTTACAGGCAACCATAATTTTTTTTTTATTAATACGATTAAAAGGTTCATGATGTATGTTTCCATTATGTAATAGTTCAATACTAATTATAGCACCAATTTTAATTTTGAAAGTTAAAACGTAGTGTTGTTATGGTTTGAATGCCTCGCTATTACGCTGGCGGTGGGACGCAGACAGTTATAAAATGCTGATATTACCGCCCACAGGGACTACAAATATCACAAGCCATTTCGCTGTGACGTATTTAAATGTTTTTGTTTCTGTCTTCTCGCGTTACGTTATTTACAAATGACTGAGTTTCGTACAGTTAAACAAATGTCAAAGGGACTGTAATTAACAGAAATGCTTCCAATCGGAGATGCTATGTTTAAACTTCTCATTTGAATAGTTTAGACAACCACATGTTAGGTGCTTTCAATATTAAAAAATTTTTATTGACCAAATAAAACAATGTAACATAACTGCAGTTTTAGTTCTGTACAGTGAGTTTTACAACTCAATATACAAATTAAGTTGACATTTAGATCAAAATAATTTCTTCTAAATCTTCTTATTAATACGCTGTAAATGCGATTTATGTATTTCTCACTCTATTCTGAGGTGTAGATATAACAGAACTGGGCACGTACATCGAGGTTGTTGGATTAGATAAAAATAGAACGTCATAAATTCACGACGTGGAAATAACATATAGATATGTGTAGATCGTATAATCATTGCATAACCACCGATATGATATTATGTACATTTGTAAAACTTAATAAATACAAATTATAGTTGTTTGTAAAGTATTTAGTCTTCCAGTCATATGTTTGTATAGCTTTTTAAACACGTATGTGACAGAAGCGTCCAATCACAAAATCATAAAAATGGAAAGGCTCCGTGGTGTAGTGGCAGTCCACTCATCCGGAAAATAAGAGGTTTGGGTTCGAGTCCAG
The DNA here is from genome assembly GCF_021130785.1 of Homalodisca vitripennis. Lineage (NCBI taxonomy): Eukaryota > Metazoa > Arthropoda > Insecta > Hemiptera > Cicadellidae > Homalodisca > Homalodisca vitripennis. Next base: position 34,482 of record NW_025781901.1, on the reverse strand, counting down.
GTGGAGCAAGTTCTTTCATGATTCAGTGTTTATTTCAATTCTACGGTGCTTTATATGCATATATAAACATCAAACTTATAAAGAGACAAAATCTATGAAAATAATTACTATACAAAAAATAAGGACATGCATTAGGCTGATCAATGCAACTTATATTACCACACACTCGTGTAGTAATAAGTTAAGTAGTACATTGCACCTACGTACTCATAATATTTAATGATTTAGTCTATAATATATATTTGAGATCGGAAAAAGCAGTCAAATTTATTTTGAGGACATACGTGTATAATAAATTCAAAACATCCGCAGAACTGCTATTTGATATTGAAGGAGTCACAAAATCCGAATACACGCAACGAAACACACTCTTAGCTGACTTAGACAGTGTAAAAATATTGTTATAATAAGTTTGGAAAATTTTAAAATAATCTTTGTTATACTGAGGGCAATATTTTTGCATTATTTTGGCACTAAGTACTTTTGGAGAATAATTACAATTAACCGAGATTCACTTATAAAGAGACAAAGCCAAAAGAGTACGACTAGAATGCACGTCTCATGGACAATTATGCAATGTGGTACGATTAAAAATGCTTTGGTGTTTGAAATTTAAAACCCTTTAATGAAATAAGCCTATTAGGTTTGCAGCCACTAACAGCTAAGTTGATTGCTTTTGGTACTGTTTTGTGCCACATATAGTCTGAATTTAAAGGTTTAAACAGTTTTATGCAATACATTTTTTATATGAAACTAGCAGTTACCCGCGGCTTCACACGCAATTTCCTTTTGAAAAACAGTACACTATATTTACGTCTTTTTCTATCGCATTCTAAATACTCCTGTCATAATTGATACTCGTTCCATAGTCAGCCTCTTGGGAACATTATGAAGGTAGGTACCATATTTCCTGCCTCTAACCTTTCGTGGTTTTTGCTAGGTGTTGATAAGTTATTCATTGCAATTAATTTATATGGATGGATTTCGATAAACTACTTAGGTTATAAAGAATCAAATTCAGTCTCATAAAATTAATTTTCTGTCTAAGATATTTCCAGTATTATTGAGGAGTGTGTCTTCAAGAAAATGTATCAACGAAAACCAATTTCGATGATAAAGCGTCTTCTTTCGGCTCTTTTCATTTTCATTCGATCTAACAAAATTTTCTATATACCTTATGTGCAGGACATTTACGGCTTTTTGAGGTGGTTTTCATAACAACGTTTACGAGTAGTAGTATTCTCATAACATTAGATAGTTTATTGATCATTGGTATAGTCTAAATTAGAAAATTAGGCAATAACATTTTCTATGCAATCTGCATTACATTACTGATCAAGCACGTTACAATAATAATTGTCTAAATTTTAAATGTAAACAAATGTTTCAGTCTCTTTGATGAACTTCAGCTGAAAAGTATTAACAGCTGTTAAGTATCAGTTTACTTTGTATTACGTGTGGTAGCGCAGTCTGCCGGATCGTATTTAAAACATTCCAAAATCAATAACAGTGTTTATAAAATTAAATATTAATTAAATAAACATTTTAAATTGTATCAAATTATGAATCTAAACCTTTCTCGAATTCATTGAAAACACACTCAAAACTTCATCAAAACCGGTCCAGTCGTTTAGGAGGAGTTCAGTCTCATTACATACGAACAGAAGAAATATATATATATATATCTTTAACTGTTTTATTCTTGAATGTTATAAAAAGAGATACAAACAGTCCTATTATTAAATTTAGTTTCAAATGTTTCAATTTTGAAAGAATAGGAATAATTTGAAAGAAGTTTCTTAAATAGTTTGTCAACTTCGAATTTAGAATGACTGCTTTGTGTTTGACATTTCAATTTTCAGGGGGGGGGAGAGAGAGAGAGAGAGAGAGAGAGAGGAGAGAGAGAGAGAGAGAGAGACGAGAGAGAGAGGAGAGAGAGAGAGAGAGAGAGAGAGAGAGGGAGAGATATGTCTGGTTAGAGCTTCATGCCCATTATTTATATTTAATTTTCATATATTCTATCAGATTTAAGACAAAAATATTATATTTTTGTGTGACTTGCATTCAGAAAAAACCATTTGCATTGAATAACTTTTAAGCATTATTTCAAGTTTATTTTGCCATAAAGATTAAGCTCTTCTTGATCACTATTTACATTTATTAAAGTAGTACAGTCTGCATAGAGCAGTGAAGTTGCTTGAATGAGGTGCACCAACAATCACTAGACACAACCGTCAATAGAAAACAGGTGCCCCAATACCAAAACTCTGCGGGGTACCAGTACTGACACAGCAATAGGTTCCTCCGACCACAGGTAATTTTATCATGAATGTGAATATTTTTGGCGTATATGTATGTTATGTTTTGAATTTAATATCTTTTAACTGAATTGGATTCCTCTGTTTTGGCTGATTCCTTCCATCAACAAATAAATTGAACATCCTTGTTGTTTTCAACTTTAAGCTTAGCTATAAACAATTTTTAAAATATTGAGGACTATCATACAACTTGTAGTTTTCATACGACAATTAATCATTTTGAATTTTTAATGTAAGTGAAACTCCAAAACTATACAAAGATACAGTATCCTACTATCATCAGATAAATTGGAATTTTTAGTTTCATAACATTTAAAATTTCAGATCGAACACCTTCTTCAAGACCAGTTTTCATATTTTATTTAATATTGTGTGAAAATAGTATTTATTTACCAGTTTTAGAAACATAATTCATAAATAATATTTATTAAATACACACAATACGTTTAACTACATCTGTTCATAACATTTTAAATAGTTCGACGAGTTTTACCTTATTCCTCCTTTTTTGTTAAAAGTAGAGTAGTTAATTCACTACGTAATCTTAACTTTATGACGCAACAAACTCTTAATTGCCGTGTTACATTTACCCTTCTGCAAAACGTTCATAACGTTCATTCCCACACGAGTATGTAAAGTTGGTGGTTGGCTTAAAGCAGCTTTGTTCCCGATACCTTCTTGTTTCGCCGACAATTGTTTAGCACATCCTTTGGCACTAAGAAGCTCAAAAGAACTCATTAGGAAATATTGGTATTCTCATTGTCTAATCAGGTGCAATATTTGGTGCCGCTTGTAGTAGACCGGAGCTAAACTCAACTTTTCATACTATATTGCTTCAACACTGAGCTGGCAGATCGTGTCTAACACAATATATACATGCACTCAACTGTGTACCTGATTAGGCAACTAGAATACCGATTCACCCTAATTACAATATAATTTTAGTCCAGATATCTGTAATATCGAAACGATGAAATAAGTTCATTTTGAGCTTTTTACTCGCCGAACTTTTTTGGATTCCTGCAGGCGAACATAACTTTGGATTTCAAGAGACAAGTCTGTGGACAGTGTCAATTTACAGGCGATGCACTAAGAGGAAGTTACTCAACATACACAGTAATGATGAAGTGTTTTCTTCCAGCGTGATGGTATCTGAAAACTAACGCATAGTCAAAACAATTTTGACACTTTCACCCTTTCAAAATATCGGGTTTTATTTATTGTGAATTATGGAAAGAATAGAGGTTGAAATGTTGAATTTTTAGATCTCTGTGACTGCTTAAATCTTAGCGTAAAATCCACGAATGGTACTTTTTTTTATTGTTGCTTTATGTTGAGAGCCTCCCCAGGCTAGACAGTTGTATAAGGGAATAACTAAGTTACACTAAACATGGAATTATTTTTTAAATAAATGGTTAACTACAATGCTGGCCTGAGGAGTCAATTAAACTAACGACACATAAGTTTTCAAGATACCTTTCAATAATTAAAAGATATGCATTATTTTTGAAAAAGCTCTTACATGTACATTATGAAAAACCTATAAACTTGTTATATATTATTGTATTATACGATGTAACACAGTTATAGGTTATTATTTTGAACAATATATTATTTTCACTAGAAATTATTATTATTAAAAATAAGACGTTATAGTCATTCTACAGAGATATCTTCTTGTCCAATATTACATCTAAACATTACAGTTACTTTATGTTAAATAATATTATTGAACTTTGTAAGTAGCAACAGTAGCACCATAGAGGAGCTGACTTATAGCAAGTACATGTTGGCTTTGTGTTTTCTAGCTCTTTCACTTGCATTACATTATTATCAAATGTTTTATTATATGTTCGTACTAACTCACATATATTTTTGCGCAATGTAAAATCATAATTTTGCCGAGGATTTTGTATTTATAAATAAGGCGCATGAAATTTATGTAGTGTACTGTTATTTAACTTGCATCATATTAAATTTACATATTAGCAACCCTGTTACTTTTTACTATTTGGTATTATTTTTATCCGATGTTCTTGGAACTATCATCTTGGCGGAGTGATAACCTAATTGGCACGCGTAGTAGTTTTTTCTCTCCACAAATTTTTAACCGTTCGACAGCCCAACTGTTACCACCTCGGCCGCCTTATCCGTAAGTAAAATTTACATTTTCGGGTTATAAATTAGCCCGTTCATGCGATGTATCTATTTTAAATGTAATATATAGTGTATTTGTAAATAGTAAAGTAACCCACCTATGATAATGTTTTATTTGCCAGATTAGTGCAGATATAGTAGAGGTGATGTCCCTGTGACGATTTATTAAAACATTTTTATCTATTTCAAGTGAGATTTATTCTTGCTTATTCGTAATTTATATTCCTAATGTTTCAAGATGGTGGTCCATTAAAGTTATAGAATTGTAAGTTTGAACCATTTGAAGTAAATATGTTTACAAAGGTAAATTATGATTAATTGTAATCAAATCAAGTTCACGTTTTGATACATGTATACGCTTATAAAAATGTTGGCCGTGAAAGGTTTTAAGGTTTCAATTTTTATGGAGCTTTCTAAATGTATTAAAGTGTTACGATTATATTGGACATAACAACATTGAGAGTTATTTCCCATTACTTTTATACAAATTTAACAACTAAACCAATGATGTGTCTTCTGTCTAATACTTAGAGATGGAATCTAATACGACCTCATATGGAATCTAACTTTCTTCTGACTGAGCCGGAAGGGATGTTACATTCTTTGATCTCAAATTAAACTAAATATTAGGTTTACTATATTTTGCTAAGTTTTTAAAAACGTCAAGATTATTTTTGAATGACAGAATATTAAAACACTTAGATAATATGTACATAGTAAATTGTTTATACATATTTTCAATCTGTTGTAACATTTTATAATAAATATTATTTTATTTTACTTAATCCAATCCAGTACACATATTCCTGTCGAACGTATCACGTTATTGTGTCAACCAATCAGTGACAGACCAGCGGGATGTGACGTCACGTCCCAGTGGATCCATTGTTTAGCTCTGCACGAGTACACTATTTGGAAACGTGAACTTAATTATCATACCAAATTATTATGCTACACCCAATAAAAGATATTAGCCTTTAAGTGATACATTATGCTATTTTTATATTAAATATTGTGTCAATAGAATCACACTTTAATCCTTTTATATCTACTTTATAAATTCCTTTCTGTTAATACAACACCATTTAGATGTAACCAAAGCTAGATTTTAGATCAATTGTCAGTAACTTCAGCCTTGTTTGAGTACTTTGTTTAGGAAATTGAAATTATGTTTTGTAGCAAGTGATCCCTTGGTACGGATTCGGTATTCTGCCCAGAAATTAGTGTAATTGGGCATCATATTATAGTATTCATGTTTAAATGTTTCAGTAATCAGTTTTAGGACAGCATTTTAATACTTGTAGGCAAAACAAGTTAACTGGCTTCAAGGGCTGCAATCATTCAGTAAGGCGTGCTACCTAATCCATCAGTATACCTCCCACTCCCTATGATTCCTGTCTTCATTTGTTGGATGTAATGTTTTATTACTCCGTTAGAACGTCTGGCGCTACTAACGACTTTAATACTCAATAATATTGTAGGTCTAAATTATTGGGTAACAATGCGTACCCTAAAATCATCAGACAAAACTTATTGTTATATTAATTATTTATTTCCAACTGCACTAGCCATTATTACAATTGATTACAAGAAATACATGCATAATCCAAGTTAGCAAAACGAAAAATACCTCTATAAATATTAATTAATAAATACGCTAACTTATATTACAGATATCTTGTCTGTATTTGCAATATCTGTCGTAATATACCGCAGTTTTTTATTTCTCTGGAATATCGATATACAAATTAAAACTATGTATGTATACTATAATTAATACTTTTTCTAAGAATTTATAATTATCCATTATAGACATCAATGTGTTATGGCATTCATTAAAAAACTGAAGGATAAATTAATTCTGTATGTAGTCAATCATTGGAACTTTATTATCAATGAAAATCTTCATTATGCAAATAATTAATGACTATAAAATTGTGATTAGGTAATATTACGAAGTAATAGCATTAAGTTAGCATTAAAGTAATTAGAAAAGTAACGGATTCCGTAATATCCTAAAAGTAAGCTTTTGGATTTAATAATAACCATTATTGAATGCAATATTAATGTTTTTGGAGAGAGAGAATATAATATCATCAATCTTATATTATTAAAAGTTACTGAACCATTACATGGACAAAGGGACAAAGGAGAGTGGCTAACCGATGATATTATACGTTTTATTTTTCGCTTCTTTCACAATATTCCTACTGATATAATGTTAGAATATTACATTAGAATTATATTCCGAAATCTTATTCGAATAAATAATGTATTAGAGGATGGAGTTTAGCTTACGACGAATTATCTTAATGCATTTCACAATTTTTTACATAAAGAAATAAAATTATCCTATGGGGAAAAAACACACAAGTTGTTCCAACCAATCACTTGATATAGGTTTGCAATACATTAATATAAAATCTATCATTTTTGAACTTTTTAGATAATAAGGCAAAATTATATATGGTATAAAAAACCTATCTCGTGTTTTATTATACGTCATTTGGAGGTTTGAATTGATAATGAAGGCAGTGGCTCACAATTCTTCTGCACATAACGTAAAAACTGGAGCTAAACTCAACAATAACATTGAATTAAACCTTTCCTTATAGCTATGTTATGTGTATATAACTTTATAATCGTAATTTTAAAGTACGTACAAAAGCTGAGGAATTATTAATGATATACTTTTGTCCTTAAGAGTTTATAGTTTATGTTATTTTCAATATATCGAGTAACAAATTTTTATAGTTTTAATTTCAATAAATAAAAATAATGTTGTCAGTGTAACTTAATTCGTATGCCATCGCTCTAAATTAAACACTATCACCCTATAGAATTCGGAGCGTATCATCGCATCTGGTATCAGTGATATTTGCCAACGTGAGCATGACCGTAATGTTATCTAATCTGTTTTATCTCTCTAACATACATTAACGTAATGTATTAAACAAACACATCACAGTAAAGTAAAGCCGATACAGTAAAGGAACGGTCAGCATGAAGAACGACTGCGATAACGACTGTTATATCTCGGCCGCCAAATCCCCAATCACTCACAGTAATATTACCTGTTGACGGTGGCAAAGATTTAACATTGCCCGCCTTAGGAACATTTGTCAAGGTATCACCCTATTCTAAAGCTGAGAAAAAAACGTTTATTCCTATTTGATTTAAAAAAAAAAAATAAATGCATGTATTTTTATCACCACTTACATAATGATTTTACGTAAATTGTAGCTGTATAAAACTAAAATCTATCTTTACATATAATTCCACTATTAATAAAGTGGCTCATCTGTTCATTTTGTAATGAATCTTTTTACATATTTCAATTTATTTGTATTTGTTTCAATCCAGCTACCACAAATTTGGTAAAACTCAGAGTGTGTTAACTTGGTATAATACATCCCACAGTGAAAATCATAAACAATTTAAGACACGGCTATGATGTGTTGTCATAATGATGGATTAAAACGCAAAGCCTCCCATGCTAACCACAAATTCTGGCGTCTTATAAGTTATAAAAACTAACCTTACTAAAGTCCTTAGTTTTAAGTTCGTCTTAGACAATGGAATGATTGAGAAAGAAAACAGGAATTTTCGTGTATTAACACAATTTCCGCCTACGATCGTCATTTACTATTGGCCTCTGGTCAGCTATCAGTGGTTGGTCGATCATTGCAGACCTATTGTGACCTGTATTCTTTATTTAGGTGTTAATTAATTATTAGTGACTGTTTTTTATTCAGTGCTTGTTTTAGAGGTAGTGTGCATGGGGTTGGCTCACAATATAGTCATTGTGATTTCTGACTTGATCGTGTCATAACGGTTGGCTATGATTTTTGTCATTAAATCTAAATTTTAGTTATGTTAAGTTTGGTATTCATCTGAGAAATAGATGATATTGCAGATCTCGAACCGTGCTTTTTTTATTGCTTTCTTTATCACTGAACGATAGTGAAGATTCAGAAGAAATCATGTTTCCTTGCGTATTTGTTTCTCTACACTGGGTAATTATACATTACAAGACTCTAGTCTGTTAAATCATCTCACTAACATAATTATAAAACCGTTATTTTACTATCTTGAATCAGGCATACATGATGGTTGTTTACTCCTAAGTTACGTTTGTTAATTCGCATGTTTCGTTTTATAAGTAGGAATCCCTTTAAAGTTCTTACAGGATTAACGCCTTCAAGAAAGCATCCTACCACGTTAATAATATCCAACAAGCTTTTGCTTTCAAATGTGTCAATTTACTAGGTTTTCAATTCCAGGCAATTATTCATTTTTAAGGTAAACTTAACAAATTCCATTATGACCTACGGATTTTTGCCCTAAACTCATCATTTTTACATTTAAGTTAGTACATCCTTCAATGCAAATGGTATTAACAATATTCACTAATTACTTATCGATTGTATTTATGGGAAGTATCTGTCTACTCCAATTTTATTTTAACCGAATTTACTAAAACTTCCTAAAATAAAAACTCTCCTTACTTAACATGACTTTTTTATCTTTTTTATATCGTCCTTAACACAGGACATTTATCACATTGTTATAAAAATGACATATTATATAGGCTGTCGTATTTTTTAATTGAACACTTTAATCCTTTGATTATTCATGTGATATTTTATCGTTTTGAAGAATACCATGTACCATATAAATGTTATAAATTAATTTTAAGAGCAAAAATTAGTTAATGGTTTATAAGAGTTATCAGACCTTTTTAAGTTTAGACAATAGGTAACAGTATTAAAGCAATACACTTATTTAGTGATAAAAATAATTTTCAAAAGAATACAATTCAAATTAACAGAGCTGGGTAACAGTTAATAGCATGCCAGTTTACATATTTGCACAAGACATTTTACCGTTTCTTTGAAATCTGCAGAAAATTCAATTTCATTACTGACTCTACTCATATGTATATTTAGTGTATATATATATATATATATATATATATATATATATATATTTTAATACTAAATACTAATACTAATACTACATATAATAAATACTAATACTAAATATATTATATGAGAAGGATTATTGCTTCATCGTTTTAATATAAATAAAGTCGCTAGGAGGAGAGAATACTTCTAGTAATAATAAAGATACACTCAGCGACACAAGAGTAAGGGAACAATTTGGACGAGAATCTCAAAGTTCAGCTCACGGCTCGCGTCTCTTGGGTTTCCATAACGAGTCGCCTTCTGTCCTGAACCCACGGAGCACTGACCACAACAATTTTGTACAAAAGAATGACATTTTAAATTACTCTTTGGGGGTAAACTTGCATTTAAGCACACAGGTGGAAATTTATGTAAGAACATTCCAGTACTAATTTTTTCGATGTATAAACTTATTTCTTTATAGCCATTTACATTTAATTATTGAGAATTAAAATACTCGTATAAGCTATTATTATTTTATAATTATTTCAGTATAATATTTAACAAATGAAACTCTCGCTCTGTATAATAGCAATAGTTTATTTTTATTTATAATATTTTTCCGAGTTCAAGGCAATTATTTATTTCTAGTTGATGTAATAACCAATGACAAAATTTACAATGCAAATTTTATCTCTATTTTACAGTTAAATTTAATATTTGGAAGCTTGCCGGAATTAGGAACAATTTTAAAGAGATGTCAGTTTTTCTCGGTAAAATTCTGCACTCTATTTCTACAAAAAAGGTAAATGCAACACAGGTAATTTAAACACTTTATAAAAATAGTATTATAACATTACATACTGAACACAAATATTTCAATAACTTTCAAAATTATTTTTTCACTTCTTCCTACTTAGAGGATACTATATTAAGTAAATCTCAATAATTAACTGGCATTAATTACTTTGAACTTTGAATCATGATCACTTACAAATAAATTAAACATAAAATTCACGTTTAATTTAGAACTAATTGCAGATAGTCTTGCTTTATCTGCATTGAAGCATAATTACCAGTTTATTTTTTCTGCCTTAATTAAAATTTTAGCTTTGTCTTACATCAGTTAATTTTAGAAGAAAACTTGATAGAAATATTAGCAAACCTGAATAAGTTAATATTGTTTTATTTAGTGGTTTGACAGTTTATGTTTGCTATATACTATTTATTAATTAAGGCTATTGAACTGAGGGGTAAATTATTCATAGAATTTAAGAAGCATTCTTGTGATAAACTCTAGCAACAATTTTAAAATATTGGACTTTTATTTTGAGTTAAGTTTCGATTTTGGCATAACGTTAGTAAGTAGGTACGTATCTGACAATGCAATATCAAGATACAAATCTGTAGACAGACGAGTAAGTAAACAGAATACATCACGATATTAACATGGCTCTCTCGGGGTTTTTTTTTTATTCACATAATCTCAGAACAATTTAAAAATCAACAGTAAAACCATGACGCGTATAATTCATAAAATAAAATAACAATCTGTATTTCTCAAGTTTAGAAAAAAGCAAATTTAAAAACGAAAATAAAATGATCAAATCCCTCATTCTAAAACTACAAGTATATTAGAAGAACCTGCATGTTTTAAAATTATATTAGACACGATATATCTTATTTATTTGATTCAAGGGACCAATCCATTTACCAATATTTGGACAGATTTATTATTACGAATTTCAGTTTTATAAAAATAATATAATTAGAGTAATAACGTTCACATGTATCAACTGTAAATAAATACGAAATATATTTCCAGCCGTAAGCAGTGCAATTATAAAGTACAGTTTAAAATCACAGAGAAACTAATAGGAAGAGATAAACCTGGTCAAACGTTGTGATAGAGTATAAGAAGATTAATGTTCCACAAAAAATGTCCTCTCGTAGGTAATAATAGCACGGTAAATCATCTGTGATGTCAGCTGCATGCATGTGGATTACATATTGAACAAATGTTACATTTCATTTTGTGTAGAATTGGATGTTGGTTACTTTACGCCATTTCGATAGTAGCCTAATACGCACTGTTATGCATATCGAACATACTAACCGAAGATGTAGTCAAGAAAAAAATATTTTTAGCGAAACATCCAAAGAAATGTATACAAGATTTACCACATTGGCATTCGTAATATAGGTTATGTGAGTGATAAAGAACGTAATTCGCTTTGGTGTGTCAGGACGAACAAACAGGAAGAAACCGATTTCTGACTTATAAGATAAGAAAACTCGCCCAACTACTTGAGTTTTAATATATAGGATATGTTCGTGTCGAGGTATTGAAGTGGCTTAGTCTGCACTACAGGATTTATCTATAATTGTACAAATTACTGGCCCTCCTGAAATTTTGGCTAGCCTCAATTCTGAATGAGTAAGGAAATATTTGAAAAAATATATAGTTTAATAATGCTTCTTGTAACATATTAGTTATCTATAAATAATGTTATTACAATAAAGTTAGCAGAATATTTGGAAAATGTATTAGAAAATGAGATACAAGATTACTACCATTTATGAATCTATAAATGTACCTTAACTACTAAAAGAACAAAAGAGGATTAATTTAAGACTTTTAAAGACGTCGCCAACACATAGATCACTCTCTAAAAGACCGTCACAGAATGTGTGGCCCTCTAGACGCACCATTTTAGCAAGGCGCAGTATCACTACTATCCTTAACGGAATACTAAGAACAAGACTGGCTGCACGAAAGAGGTCTGCGTCTCTTATTTATATCTCATGTATATTGTAACAGCCAGAATGCCGAAACTGTCCATTATTATCACAACCTAAACATACTTATCTAAATTTTAAAATTACAATAACTAGCAGTAAAAGTATGGACAGCTCATAGGTATACAATATACATGCACATAAACAATCACAAACTATAAACGTGTTAAATGACAGAAAGTAGAACAGATACGATATTTAGCCATCCCGCGTCAGCAGTGCAACGTAATAGGCTTCTCCCACACCTCGCTAATCCTGTAATGAAGACATCATAAATATGTATAAACACTCGCAAAACAGCCATTTACGCTCCTATCATTTCATTTCCCCTTCATCTATATAAAAGAAAATACAATAAAAGCTGTCTGACATTGTCCACATACAAACACGTAAAACACTGCAAAATTCGCAATAGCTGATTTACTTCAGTCTCATGAATATTTATATCATCACACACAGTCATGTCCGCTGCCATAGTTTAAATCTCTCTTATTCTTTGAGAGCATTATTATAATGCCTTCCTTACGACCAACGATAATAATATATCGATTTAATAAATTGCTTGGATCTATTTTGTATCTTTATACTAACACTTCTAATGTGAAAAGGGATGGCGTCTTCAGTGTGACTATTATTGTCATTTCTTAAACAAAGTCTCAATCATCAATAGCAATATATTATGTCACATTAATAAAATATTGTAACAGCGAACCACCACGAATGCAGAAGACCTCTATAATACCTAAAGGTTTCAAACTTCCACCGAGCTTGACTAATGCTCGTGGGATCGTAATGCTGCAGTACAAGTATAGGTATAAGTTTCCTCCCTGTGTATTTCCGTTTCCAAGTTTACTACAGTTCCTGATGGTCACAGAAGAAATGTAATATACTCATTTGTAAAATGCATAACTAGCATGCTAATGTTATCTATTAAACATTCTAAGAAGGAATTATTGCGTAAATGCAACATTTTGCCCACTGTAAAATCAATTTAAATTTTATCTAAGCCTACGAAATTATAGTGACTTAGTGTTAACAAACAATTATAACACTGCTGTATTGGTATTGTATCTGTAATGTTGCTGTTCTAATATAAGCATCTGTTCTTTAAGCTTCTGACAAGCTAAACTCCCGTATACAATTACGACTTTTTTCCAGTACAAAGACATCTGCAGATCTTCATCATTTTAAAGATTCGTCATGAGACTTAAAATTTCCACACGCATCTCGGACACATCTCGGAAACATAGATACCAACATACAAAAAAAAATAAATCCATATTACCATTGTTACTCTTCAACCATATAGGATGATAATGATACATCTTAACGATATTTGCGCAACGTGTGTTAAAGTTTGAGACAAACTTGAAGTATTAAATTTTACGCATGAGTATCCTTGCTGGTAATCTAGTGCTCATGAATATTAATAACACCTAAACAGCCTTATCCGCTCCCCCACGGATTACAATGCTTTCTGTTTCCTTCTGGAATATACAACTTAAACCTAATAGAGAGTAACTTAATTAAGAGTAACTAAGACAATTACATCCAGGCGTTTCTAATTAACAAACTAATAGTTTTATAGTCGTTGAAATTGCCTACAACTTAAGGTTCTGATTCCTATTACAGAGTTTGTTTTCTCAGATAGGCATATTATTTATAAATACACACAATATAATAAGGTTAAAAATATTTCTTTTAATATGACGCATAAGTGCAAGACTGTTACAATAATTTGATCCCCAATAAACAGGATCATAATATCACAAGAATTTCTATTCTGATTTCAAGAGTACTGATTATCATATTTCACAATAAGCAACATTATAATGTTACATGGACATCGTGTAAAGTACCAGTCTTTACATTGTACAATCAAAATGTATAATACATAACCTTATAATACATAAGGAACTGAACGAGCAGTTTCAGCTGACATCAGCTTTGTAGACACAAGAAGTGCTACAAAGTCAGAGCATGAGTTATAGTAGTAATACTCATGTTAATCAAATTTTTTATAGCAGTAAGTAATAATTAAGGACTGTAAATTTTATGAGCAACAACTTATATTCGAGCGTGGAGAACTGAAATAGCAGTTTCTGCTGCTAACAGTTTTCTGCCAAGTGTGAGTAGCAGCTGTCAAATGACAGAATCAAAAAGTTTATAACGATCTAGGGTGAGTGCGCTACAGTTTATGAATAATCCCTTCTGTGTCTGCGTGGTTAACCGAGCTTGCGGTTTCCGCTGCATCTAGTTATTTTGACTTGAATAAATACCACAATGTCAGGATCTATGTGAGCTTTGGATATTGACAATAGTAATGTGACAGAAATTCCGAGTGGTAATGAACTTGGCACCCAAAAACAAAAACAGAGTTAATTTATCCTTGGCTATTTATATTATTTTATAGTACTCCTTAAGTACCTGTGAATTCTGAAATTTCTTGTAAGCTCATTGATTGTAAGCTAGACCGCCTTTGCTAATTAATCTGGTTACAGATCTAACAACGCGTCTACTATGTAGGCTGTCATCTCTATTATTTAAATATTTATTTTATAATATTTATTGTTGAATGAATTACCATGTACCAGCACCGAGAATTATAAACTTGAATACAAATACAGAAATGTACCAATCAGGCAAACACTAAATTCCAAGTAAATAAATATTGTTGTTCTTGAAAGTTTTAAGAACACGTGTGACGAGAGCCGTGTTATTGGTTGGTTTGTATTTTTTTGTTCTTTTGATTGCTATATAAATGGAACAAAATAATCTGAGGCACAAAAAATGTTGAAGAATTCCTGCTAGTAGTTATAACAAACCAGCGATGTGTATTGTTGAGAAATCCTGAATTTTTATATTCTCGTTGACCCGTAACTCTCTACAGTAGAGTTCCAGCTTTTTATGTTTACTACTCCTCACCAGTTCGGTAAACTAATTCCGTTACAGCTCGAATTGGGTACAACAGAAGATGTAACCCTAAAAAATGTTTTCTGAAGTTGACAGAAACGTTTGTTGTTTACCAAAGACGTTCTAGTGTACGTAATCTTAAACATACTAAAATAAATAATTATACATTCAAATATACATCCAAATTAAATGAGAGCTCTACTTGAACTTGAATATATTTTTTTAATATTTTTATTGTTCAAGTAAAATATGTTATCTTTTTTGAAAAATTATAAAATGAAGTGGTTTTTGTTTTACAGGGGACAGCAAGATAAAGTGTGTAGGAAATACGTGAAACTTCTGGTTGTGTTGGAACAGTCCAACCTGTTTCAAGATTTTCGAACTTTACGGAACAGAGTGGAGCTCTAGGTATTACATTGAGGTATGAACGGGGGGTTAAGGTGGTAATACGGAACAAGGAAAATTATTGTCCCTTCTTTAATGTATAACACGTAATATTGTATGATAAATCATATCCATTGCATTACCATGTTTGTACAAAATGTAAGTTACTATTATTTTTAGACTGGTTCAAAGTCTATGTATGCTTTAATTATATTTTCTAAATGAATTATCTTTTTTCGTGGACAGACATTTTAAAACATTTTTTGCACTATACTTAAAATATGCTGCGCAGGATATTAATTAATAATATAATTTTAATCATTAAAAATAAACAGATTTCAATACATGTATTAAAATTGAGAAACTGAAAAGTAAATATAATTTTAATTTGACGTGATAAAAATTAATTAAAACCAATATCACAATTTTTTAAGCTGGATTTTTATGGAACACGTGTATTAGACATACAATTCTATAGTTATACATTAGAAATATTTTAATCTTATTGCAGGTCTTGTAAATACGATGTGTAATGTTTCTAAGAAACAAAAACAAAAACTTTCAGATTTATAACTTTACATCATAAGTGGCATTATTTGATTCATAAAACAATGATTTTAAGAAAACTATGTCTTTCTAAATAACCATATTCTATCTTCATGTTGTATCTTTTAGTATCAATTAATTACTTTTCAGGGTTTCTGCACACCTCGTGCACCTTCAAAAGCTTTGTGGTAATTGCTTTTAGTTCCTTTTAAGTTTTCAAATTAAATTTTTTTGTTTTTAGTTCCTTCATTTTAGTATGAAATAGTATATAGTATGAAAGTCCATTTTTCGTTTTAAAAATTGTATTATTTATAATTTTGGGAACTAATTTTGTGTATTCTTTCCTGTAATAATTCGATTCCATGCTTGCTATTTCGTTGCTCTAAGTTATTACAAACCAACACAACTAAGCTCTAAACCTGTTTAATATATGATTCCCTTCAATAGAGCCCAGTTACCTATTACAGACATCGTCCACCCCCGCACACTTACATGTATAATTATTCCCTCACAAACATGGTTTTTGTTCATAATCATTAACACGACCCATTGTAGAGCCACCCAAGTAGGAAGAAAAAATCTACCAATTACATTTTTACTGGTCCCTTTACTTCAAAAATTTTGGTTATATAAACAAAGTTTCATCCTCTTGCGAAAATCCCTCAATATTTCCATAAAGAGCAATATTATCTTCAAAATATCTTTGCTTTATTCTTAGTTGTAAGTTGAATCTCTGCTTACGAAAATCTCTGCATGTGCAAATACAATCATTTATATAAAACCCATTATGATTCTGGAGACGTTATTAGGAGTAAAAGTATTAAATGAGCAAAGTGACTCAGTCAATACCGTATGAGCAACAAGAGTTTTCCGATAAACGCTAATTTACAATTACTGCTTGTTACGAATCTCTGTGACAGTTAACAAGACCGATAGTGTCAATGAGATTCGCAACATCAAAGAGACTCAAGAGTTATATGGTTCGATTATGTAACTCTCACACGTAATTCGGCAATTAATGTCAGTATTATAGCGAGGTTACATGTGATCAGTGGTAGACAAATTCGTTTAAGAAACTTAGAGATCGTGAAACAGATACTTCGTAGATTGAAATGGTGATACACTTATCTATATTAGTGTGTAGGTTACATAACATTTATGTTTGGTTCAAGTCCTGAATCATCATAGTAGTCAGTATAGAGAGCTTAAAGTAAATAATACTTCCATGAGGAATATGAGTATGTTATCCACACCTACAAAAAGATTAAAACCACGACAAATTTCAATCATTGAACAAGTATTTCCAATATTTGCCGTTTCCAAGGATTAAATATTGATTTTGAACAAGGCAGGAGCACACCAATTCACGTATCCTCAGGGGTAGTCGGCTTTCGACTACACGGGAGGCCTCCCCTTTCTTCGGGGAGGCTGGCGACCCCGGGGCTACCTGAGCCTAGCTGTGAGACTCTCCTCACAGTCCTTCTAGTGCTAAGGTCTTTCTTCTCTCTTTCGGATCTTAGCTCGACATATTTTATCTTTTCTGGGCAAATCTCGCCCACCTATTCTTTTCATCGACCCCACGTGGGTGTCACTTCCTCCTTCTTTTCGACCGGCGCATACCGGAGAAACCCGGGGAGTGTCCCTGAATTGTCGCAGGGACTGATGTGTGCTTTGCACTGCCGATGGTGTTTTCTCTGGTATGACGGCAGGAGCCAGCCCCTTCGGGCCCTAGTCAGGAAGTGCGCCATGAATGCAGAGGTCGTACTCTGCATTGCTACGGTCGGCCCCCGGCACGTCTGGTTTCCGGTGCTGGGAGTACGGAGGTCGGGCCCCAGGGAACTGGGGTAGAGGCTCAGTCTTCGAGGGTACACCCGTTCCCGATTTTTCCGGGCCGCCCTTGTCGCACGATGCGCTGGTAAACTTAAAGTATGGAATCGCAAAAACCCATCGACAACGATACAGAGAGGTTGGAGAAGGAATTCCCCCCTCTCCTTCGTGTACTGCAGACCCGTTTGCTAAGAGTAGTCGTTTATTGAGGTCCCCTCCTTCGCGACCTCATAGCGAGACTCCGCCTTCGGCATCTCTGCAGGCCATGGCTTCCTGTGCCTCACAAGAGACGGGTACACCGGTTGTCTCTAATGAGTTTCAGTGTGAGGAGACACCAGTCAGAAGTCAGGAAATATCTTTTCCCTTGGTTTCCCCCGATGGGAAGAACATGGAGTATGCGGCGGACACCACCTTCACGGAGGTAAAGAGGATGAAAGACGTTCTTCTCGACATGCGAGCAGCTACGTCGAGACAGAAGAGCCTAAGCACGGCAGTCAGGAACGGCATGATCTCTCTGGAGTCGTCTCTAGATCTGATCGATACATTTTGGCAGGTCTGGAAGATATCGATGGAGAGACTGCAGAGAGAAAGTTGCGAAAAAGAGACTCAGGCCCCATCACCATCTATGGTGGCAGCAGCCTCTACCACGGCTGGGAAAAGAGCGGCCGGAAGTCCCCTTGAACATCCAAGGGAGGTAAAGCGGCAGAGAGACGCCGGAGAGCCTGCTTCTGTCAAAGCGACAGAAGAGAGCGAGTTTCGCCCGGTAGTCTCAAAAAAGCAAAAAAGGAAAGCGACGAAGGCCGTAGATAAGAGCGGGAAGAGGCAAGACCTACCTCCACCTCCTCCCCCCACAATTAAAGAAACCGGAGAAACTCCCGCATTCCAGGCCTGGGAGGCAGGTGGTGATTGTTAAGCCTAAAGCTGGCAAGTCATACGCCGAGATTTCTTGGTGCAATGAGGGCTGGAGTTACTCCCGAAGATTCGGGCACCGTGGTACGCCACATAAGGAAGACTGTCACTGGAGGAGTATTACTGGAAATCGCAAAATGCGATGACAGAAGGAAACTCCAGGAGGCGATACAGAAGGCGGTGGGTGACAGGGGCGATGTTCGCTCCATTGTTCCTAAGGCAAGGCTAGAGATCCTAGATCTGGACGCCTTGACCACCGAAGCCGACATCTCGGACGCCCTAAGCAGGGAGTTTCCTGTCCTTGGTGGCGAAATTAGGGTTACCCTCTTCAAGCCTAACCGGCAAAAACAGAGGAAGGCCGTGGTTGAGCTGCTCGAGAGTGACTCCTTGACAGTACTCCGAAAGGGGAAGATCAAGGTCGGGTGGGTCTTCTGCCGGATTCGGGGCCGTGTAGAGGTGGGCAGATGCTTCCGCTGTCTCGGCTACGGTCACACTAGGAGGAACTGTTCCGGACCGGATAGGAGCAGTAAACTGTTGGAAATGCGGCAGCGCCGAACACAAGGCGGCGGTTTGCACGGGGGCTCCTTCTTGCGTCTTATGTACCGGAAACCCTGGAGCAAAGACAGATCATGTTCCCAGGATCAGGTGCCTGCGTGGTTTTCAAGAAAGCCCTGGACGACAGGAAAGCCCGTGCTAGGCCACGAAAATGATCCGGTTTATCCAGGCCAATCTGCAGAGATGTCACGCTGCGGACGCAATCCTTGAACAGCTGGCCTGTAAGACCAAAGCCCAGATAGTGATCGTCAGTGAACCCGTCCGAACCAAAACCAGCTCTTCTTGGTTTTACGATGGACTCGGCACTGCGGCTGTTTGGATTGCAGACAGTCGTGGGGTCCGCGTACTGAGTCATGGCTCCGGTGACGGTTATGCCTGGGTTAAGTTGAACAGCGTTACCATTTTACAGTGTGTAACTCTCCCCCAATTAATCCACGCGAGAGTACCTGGAAAGGTTGGAAGCGCTGGAAGACAGTCTGCTAAAACGTCCCTGGGCGTGTTATAGTGGCGGGTGACTTCAACGCCCGTGCGGTCGAATGGGGTATGCCCGTGACTAACGTGAGGGGAAGACATATTTTGGAGATAGTCTCGAGACTCGATTTGGAAGTCGCGAATAGAGGGACAAGGCCGACCTTCAATACCAGATATTACGATGGTATCGGCCGATTTGCTTCATTTAGTAGAGGAATGGCGAGTGATGGACGTCTACACTGCTAGTGACTACGAGTTCATCGCTTTCCATCTTATCGATAATCGGCTGCCGCGGCTATCGAATACCCGAAACACTCTTGGCTGGAATCTGGCTAAGCTGGACAGGGAAAAAACTTGTCGAGCAGCTAGATCGTAGTATCGAGGCTGGTGTTTCCATGAAACTGATAGAACACGCTTGCAATTCGTCAATGCTTTGGAAACGACCTTACCGGGGCCGTCGCCAAGCCTTCTGGTGGACGGACGAAATCGGCGAGCTCAGGAGAACTGGGACTAATGTGCAGACGTAGAGCACAGCGAGCTCGAAACCGGCCTGAAGCTATAACTAGGTCGGCAGAGCACAAGGCTGCTAAGAAAGCTCTGAGTGCAGCAATTCGTTTGAGCAAAGCACGATGCTGGCGTGAGCTCTGCCAGGAAGAGGACTCGGACCCTTGGGGAAGAGGATACAAACTTGTGCGAAAAAAGCTCGGAGGAATAGGGAAAAAGCACGGAAATGCCTGGTGGAATGACTTCGACGATCGTGGAAGCTCTCTTCCCAAGTCACCCTGTAAGGCGGGAGGTGTGAGTAGCGAGACCGGTAACCAGACGTTCCCATTTTTACGGAGCAGGAGCTTGTAGCGGCGGTGTCTACCATGCGCAACAAGAAGGCTCCTGGACCTGATGGCATTCCAGCTGAGGTTTTGAAGATTGTGGCGGCGAGTTATCCACTCTTGCTGCTGGACATGTTTAATGCATGTTTGGTAGCGGGTGTGTTCCCGTCGCGCTGGAAGGTTGCTAGGTTGGCGCTGATCAGCAAAGGCAAAAGTGATCCGAACTCCCCCGTCGGCATACAGGCCACTTTGTATGCTTGACACCAGCGGGGAAGCTCTATGAAAGGTTGCTGAAACCCAGGTTGCAGTCGTCCATCGAAGCCGCCGGAGATCTCTCTCCCCGGCAGCATGGCTTTCGAAAGCGACACTCAACTCTGAACGCCATTACAGAGGTGATCAGTGCCGTCCAGCAGGCCGAAACAGCTTGTCACCAGGCTCGGCCGATTGTGCTGTTGGTTACACTTGACGTAAAGAAACGCGTTTAAACTCTGCTCGGTGGGAGGACATGCTAGAGGCGTTGCAGCGGGACTTCAGCGTGCCCGACTATCTCCTGGTCATTGTGCAGGACTACATGAAGAACCGACGGCTATTGTATGAAACCAAAGACGGAAGGAGAAACAAAAGAGGTCACTGCCGGTGCGGCTCAAGGGTCTATTCTCGGCCCAGACCTATGGAATGTTTCATACGATGGTTTACTTCGCCTCGAAATGCCCCACGACGTCTACCTCGTGGGTTATGCTGATGACGTGGCTGCAGTCATCACGGCGAGGGACGCCGGAATTGGCACAGTTACGCCTTAATCAGGTAATGATTCGGGTCAATGCCTGGATGACGAGCCATGGACTTGAGCTGGCGGTCGCCAAGACCGAAATCGTTATGCTCACTCGACGGAGAATCCCCACTCTGATCTCTATGAATGTGGGGGGTGTCGAGGTTCGGACAAGGACTGCGGCAAAGTACCTGGGTGTGTTACTCGACTGCCGTCTTCGGTATTGGGAGCACATTCAGGCGGTGTTGTGACAAAGCCTCTAAGGTGGTTATGTCTCTCGGCAGGCTGATGGCTAACGTAGGAAGCCCTAGGTCAAGTAAGAGACGCCTCCTCATGTCTACTGTAAACTCAACCCTTCTGTATGGCGCAGAGGTTTGGGCGGGTGTCATGAGGATAAGACGATACAGTCAAAAGCTGTTATTGGTACAGAGAAGAGCGGCACTTAGGGTCGCCTGCGCCTATCGCACCGTTTCCGGTTCGGCCGTGGCGGTCGTGGCAGGCGTGATTCCTATTGACCTGCTGGCCATCGAGAGACAGACCGTCTTCCGGGAGGCTGCCGAGCGGGGTAGAGAGGATGCCTTGGCTGCTGCCAGGGCGGAGACTCTGCAGGTTTGGCAGCGGAGGTGGACGGAAGGATCGGACGGTCGCTGGACCTTCCGTCCTCATTCGAGAGCTTCAATCATGGATAGATCGTGGCCACGGGGGAGATAGATTTCTACCTGTGTCAGTTCCTGACGGGGCACGGTTACTTTAGGAAGTACCTCTACAGGGATGGGAAAAGTCAGGTCGCCTCGGTGTGCTTACTGCTCGGAAGGAAGATGATGATGGTTCATCACACCTTCTTTGCTTGCGGGGCGCTTCACCGAGGCCAGGCAAACGCTCGCCACCACAGTTGGTGATGTTACGGCAGAGACCATTGTGGAGATGATGCTGCAGAATGAGGACGCCTGGAATGCAGTCACCACTCATGTACATGCGATCCTTCATCAGAAGCGTGAAGACGGATGCCTGGCTGACCCCTAGCTTCCGAAACAAGTAGTTTTGTCCTGGTTGGGACATAAGACACACGGACCAGGCAAGATGTCATCCGAAAGGGTTCCGGCCTGGTCACTCCGTGGCCCGTAGGGGGTTTAGTGGGTAGTCCGCAAGGGAGTCCCACACTCCGTGCGCAAATGCATTCCCCCTACGTAAAAAAAAACACCAATTCACGTATCACGTGACAGCATTCACTAAAGTTTCATTCAACATTTTAATTCTAAGGCCCAATTGATTCCTTAGATACGCTAAAGGGATTTGCAAGTTCAAACTTCAAACTCAATCTTGTTGCCCAAATTTTTCAAATGATATTATAATATAAATAAACATATATATAGATATTATAGAGGTATATGCCAAAGAAGAAGGATACCTGCGTTTTACTGACAGCAATATATAAATATTTAAAGTTTTATTAAAATTCAAAACTCGAAACATCTTTGTGTCGAAACTTCCTCTTACGCTCAGCTAAATACGTAAACGGACATCCAGCATTATTGAACTCGCTGTTGCTATATAAAAATAAAGCTTTCAGTACGAATGTAAAATCTACAGGTCAAGTCCCTCTCTACAAGTAGTGCAAAACACATAAACAAGATAGACAAATGTTAATTTTTTTCCAAGCTTAAAAACTAGTTTTAAATACAAATTATATTTTTAAGATGGAGTCCTAAAATAGTTTATATGTCTTAACTATAACTATAAATATGTAATATTCCAAAACAAAACTTCGATTTTAATATTTACTATGAAAATAGCAAACTTGTTTTTCACATTGAGGTTAGTAGAAACAGAAATTTTATACAATTTTACAATACTGCACATTAATTAAGAAATATACAACAGGTTATAAAAAATGCCAAAATAATGGCTTTCATAAAATGTTTTTTTCATCCTTCAAGCACAGTAGTATCTCTCCAGTCTAGATAAAGAATAATTATATTTATATTTTATTAGCAGTCTGTAAATGCAGTGTAATAAGGGAACCTATTGTCTTTATATAAATACTAAGTGAACGCTTCAGAGAACCAACTAGACTTCGTCCGTAAGATTGTTCATTACCATATCGCTATATTAAATCATTCGTGTTTTGTGTAAAAAGAGCAGTGTTCAATTAACCATTCCAATACATTGCATTACATTTATATTTAAATTCCTACTGTATATTAAAAATATTGTTCAAACCTAAACTTCTTACAGGATTTTGTCAAATAATTAACTAACAGTATTGTGTAATATATAAAACCCATATCAACGAAAATACATTTTAAAACAATCAATAAATGTTCTGTAATTCGCGTGGCAAATGGGTCATACAGTTTTTTATAGTATATGAAAATCATAGCAGGTGTATAAACTTTCTTCCCGTTATTGCAGTAGAAATAAAAAAGTAAGAATTCTTTCTACAAAATTGCGCCAGAAACACCATATTATTATTTATGTACTTTATACCACAGTGGCGTAAAAGGCTTTCCTGAGGCTACATGCATAATTTTAAACATGTAACTCATTTCATTCTCTAGTTTTAGTTCTAGTTTTTTTCGGGCAGATAGACACGCAGACAATCCTACAGAAGAGAGGATGTTTTATAATCCGTCGTTAGACAAAAACAGAAATTGCGCAAGCCTTCTGAATAATAGTCTTTAAATTATATCATGGATTGAATATACCCCATCGTAGAACTCACTTTGATAATGTAGAAATTAATATGTATAATACAATATAAATAAACCTTTTAACACTTTTTTGTAAACTTTTATTTTTGTTACTATGTACATTTTCTAAATCTGTGATTTCATCTTCAGTTTACAAAAAAGTGTTAAAAGGTTTTATTTATATTATATTATACATATTTATAAAAACACTTTTCAAGGCTACATATCTAACATGTAGAAATTAAGTTTCTTCTAAACTTAAAGTCCTACAGATACAATCTCTTTCGAGATTATCATGCCTGATTGTTTTCATTCTGTTAGATTTCATAACAGTGTTTAAATTATAAACATTTATATGAACTATAGCAGGTGAGCTTTAGGAGAGAACCCAAAATCAGATCTTTTACGGACTTTTAACATGAATTCCCATTTAAACTACCTTTCTTTTGTCTCTATGAATTTTAAATCTACACACAGACACCAAAATATGATTCTTTGTGTGAAATTTGTTTTGACGATGAAAGGATTGTGAAGAAAAAAAGGATTTTTTTCCGGTCAATGGTCATCGTTCATTTATATATAAAAATGTGTTACGTTACTTATTTACCGGAAGAAGAGATCAGATTGCAGATCTCGAAACGTAGTGTATTTACTGATTTTGTGTATCACGGAATGATGGCGAATGTTCCAGAAAAAATATGATGTGTATGTGTTGTGGTAGTTAATAAACTACATTTTTATATGTCACATTACAAATCTCATATGACACTCAGTTTGCTTTAAAATTAAATAATTTTAATATATTGTCGTTTATTAAATAATACCAAAGTAAATATATTAACGTACATCAAGCCGAGTGACATATATAATTCAAGATTTATGGCAATTCCAGCCCCCAAGGTCTGGATCCATTAAAAAGAGAACACTCATATTTTACCAATAAATACAAATAACATTAATAGATTTTAAAGTTTATAAAACAGCGTTTATTTCAAACATTTCCTGCATAAGGGCAACGGTTTGTAGTCGGATTTCAGATAGGTTGAGATATGGTTAAGATATAAGAAACTAGATGGGGGAGTCTTATTATACCTCACTATTGCCCCATATCATACATTCTTACTATCTGCCTTTGTAAATATGAGATTTACTCTTTCATAAGAACTATCTATTACCTGGGGGGAGGGGGTGGTTTGGATGTACATTGTTCAATAAGTTGCACTTATTTGGGTAATTTTGCAGTTAAACTCATAGTACGAAATTATTCAATTAACCAAAATACACTAATTTAATGTTTGAATTAAGTCTGAATAAACATTGAAATAGGATGTCTCATAGATTAAATATAAACTTACAGTATGATACTACTTATATTATACTATTGTACTGCCCTGTATATTACTTTTGTATGAAATAATAATATATTGTATTTTACCTAATAGTATCAACTTAGATGAAACATTTATTACTGTAAGTTGCAATTTACCTATGTATTAATATTATTTCAACCAGGAAATCCTTGTTTATATTTAGATAATGGAGTAGGCTTTGTTCTTACATAATATCGCGTTTGGAGTGGCCCTTTAGGTACGGTGACGTTAATTGGTATAATCCCTCTTCTGAGTAAACTTCCTTCGTGTAGAATAGTAAAACAAACGCAACTCTACTTGTATTCCTCACTAGAAGTAAAGTAAATGGGTTGATAATTCGTTTCAGCACTTTGAACCCAAGACATATATTAATTTAAAAGATAATTATTTATACATACACGGAAGTCCAGTAAAACATTCAAAATAAATAGGGTCTGGTGATAATAAATAATAAGTGCTTATGCTGGAGAATGAGTTCTTATAAAGTATATAACTTTCCTGTTGCAATGATATAGTATGATAACGTATACAACTATTTTTACACTGTTAAGAAAATTGGTTGATCTCTTACTGTCTATTGTGATATTGTCTAATAATGAAACGGTTAGATATCTTACATATAAAATGTATTATGGTTAAACAATATCATTAATTTTATTCAGCCTATATTTTTTCAGCACACAGTAATATGAGCCACAAGTGGGAATGATCAGTATGGGCTCAGTGTATCCAATAAAAATGTAACGTATGACTCGCGGTGTAATATTAGCATGCATCAGAACACCAATTCGGCACACAGTAATGCAGACACAAGTGCAAAGATCAGTATGGGCTCAGTGTATACAATAAACAGTAACCCTACTACTCACCCTGGAATATTAGCATGCATCCAGAACACCAATTCGGCACACAGTAATGCAGACACAAGTGCAATGATCAGTATGGGCTCAGTGTATACAATAAAACAGTAACCTACTACTCCACCCTGGAATATTAGCATGCATCAGAACACCAAGTCAGCACACAGTAATGGAGTCACAAGTGCAATGATCAGTATGGGCTCATGTGTATACAATAAACAGTAACCTACTACTCACCCTGGAATATTAGCATGCATCAGAACACCAATTCGGCACACACAGTAATGCAGACACAAGTGCAAAGAATCAGTATGGGCTCAGTGTATACAATAAACAGTAAACCTACTACTCACCCTGGAATATTAGCATGCATCAGAACACCAATTCGGCACACAGTAATGCAGACACAAGTGCAATGATCAGTATGGGCTCAGTGTATACAATAAACAGTAACCTACTACTCACCCTGGAATATTAGCATGCATCAGAACACCAATTCGGCACACAGTAATGCAGACACAAGTGCAATGATCAGTATGGGCTCAGTGTATACAACAAGCTGTAAAGTATTACTCACACTACAATATTAGCATGTATCAGAACACCAATTCGGCACACAGTAATGGAGACACAAAGTGCAATGATCAGTATGGGCTTATTGGTCCAATAAAGTTAACGTATGGCTAATTCTAATTGAGTTGTTAATTAACTCTGTAAGTTAAGGCGTTAATGAATAAATATGTTCGTACCGGTTGATGAGTTACTTAAAATCATTAAGCATCCCTAACTCCACGGAATAAACATTTGTAACCAAACTTTGATTACTGATTTCACGACTTAATGACTTTTACCCAATATCTGCACAAGGGTCGAAAAATTGTTTAAAAAAAGACAAATAATACTAAAAATCACTATTCTAAAAGTAAAATGTATGGATTAGACCGTAAGAAAATGTGCGTTATGACGAAAAGAACTTTACCAAGGGGTTTTCCGCCTTCTGTAGATTGTGGCCGATCAGGATCTGATGTTATATATTAAACATTAATCTAAGAGAGACTGTACTCTAGCTAGGTTTGTTGACCGCCTTTAAATGTGCATTACTGTCTGAGTTGGTTTACATTCATGACATTAGCTAATATTTACAGACAGACTGTAGCCAATAACAGTAATTCTTAAAGCTTAATCCTATATCCTAAGCTTATCCCAGGCTGCACTCTAGTATAACGAGGCTGGTGAATCTGTTTATAAGCGATCATTAGCTGGGATTTGTATATATTATAATGAACGATGTGTTTAACATTGTGATTAAACAGACAATTTATTATAATTATTTGAATGTTTATAAAGTTTAAGTAAATGAAGCTTTATGCATCCAAGCAATATTTTTATTGGCCATACAACGATTAGTATTTTTAGAGGAGAAAATGTTAGATCATATTTTACATGCGGACATATGCAGGATAGATTGTAAAGTAAAGTTTTAGGCCTTTAAAAAGCGTTTAAACTTAATATTTAGGATTAGTAGTTACCCGCCCTTTCACACGCAATTTCTTACTCAAAAAACAGGTATATTGTGCGCATATTCCTTATAAATTACTTTTTATCATTCATGAGTTAGGTGATAATCATTGAAAAAATATTTCGAATCTTTTGTTCAGATTTATATTTAAGTTTGAAAAGCAGTGCTTTACAGCTCTCATGTCAAAGAGTAGTATAAGTACATGGAATAAATCGATTATTTCTCCAACATTTCACAATTAATAATGGATCAATAAAGTATCAATTAAACTATTTTGAGGACAGCGTGTATGATGGTTTAAATGCAAAATTTGTGTTTTTTTTAGTTAACAAACTCATTATATGATGAATAATTAGGCTCTATTATCATTTTGAAACAGAAGCTGATTTAGCAATGTTGTCCGTCTATCAAGAATACATACATGTACGAAGATCTAAGACGCCTATTTCGGTAAAAAAGAGGTGTAACTATTGCCATTGCAGTTTATTACAAAAACAGGAAGAAACTGTTAAGAGCACAAATATTTCTTGTGATTACTTATGAAAGTATGAAAAACGTATTTCAGAAGGAATATGTCAAAATAGAACAAAAGTATCTTTGAGAATTTAATTATTTGTTTCGGTAGTACCCTTACCTTCAGTAGGAGGACACATATGAATTTACCATCTTTTTCAAATTTTGCTAGATATGAGAGAGGTAGATTCATAAGTTTCTTTTAAACAAACCTTTTTTTCCTGGTGGAAAACGTTCACATTTTGTACCAAAATATTTTCGCCTTCTTCATAATCAGGTTCATTTTTTTCTTGAGCGACAGTCGTGATAAACCTTCTCTTGCGCTGATATTGTAACAATTTACTGTACACATGTTTGTTAACATATATAGGTTTCAAAGAGTCAGGTTTGCGCTGTAAAGCTTAGTTCCGATATTCCTGTACATTAGAAGCTGTGCTGGTCACACATTTATATGTGCATTTCAGTAAATAAAATTGAATATCTTTCTTTCTCTTTCCTGAAAACCTGAAGTTTGTTGTAGAAGGTTACAGAAATTTACATATTTTATAGAAAGTATAACCAAACCGTATTTGTAAAGGCTTGTTTGTGAAGTCTGTGGAAAATCTCAAAAATCCACTCTAATGATGAAAAAACCCAATTTTATGGTAAAATATGAATATGTTTGTTAGAGTTGCCATTTTTTTTTTTAGGTAAATTCAACGACAAACACCAAAAAAACAAAAAAACAATAAATATGTACAATCTGTTTGTATTTGCAGTCAGTCAAGTATATAAATATATAAAGAAGGAGAACATACTTTTTAGAAATGGTCTTGTATTATAAAGCAATTGAGTATAATTGAACAGAGGCTCACGATTGTGTTGACTTTGATTGAATATTGACCAACTGCAGTGACATTAATAACTAAGTTACTTTTAGGTAATCTACATGAAACTGTCTAGACTATCCTGAGCTCCTGTGGGTGTGGAAAGGATACATACAATGTCCGGGCATGAAAAATAAAAGTTATGGTCCATTTTAAGGCTAATATTCAGTAATTGACTCTATTTATACGATTTTAGTTTTACTTTAAGTGAAGTACGCATCCATGTTTTCAAACCCTAATTCGTGGTCTAGTTACAGCATTACTGACAGCGTAATCAGCTTACACTGGAATTACCATAAACTTGATAGGATTAATTTGTGTAATACTTTGAAACTTAAATGATCACAAACGTTTGCAGAAGTCAGCAAGGTGGAAAACGTTTTACTAGATTTTATATTCATTATGTGACTTTTCCAGTTTCGCACATTTTAAACGAAATGTTTAGGTTTATATAAGTAAGTTAATTTAAACACTATATCTGAACATCAAAACAATAAGTAGCATAAAGACATCACCATCATAAATCATTATTCTTTTATTCTATTACTAATTCTATAAAATGCTTGTGTTGGAAATATGCTTGAAGTCTAGGCTTGTGTGCTTGTAAATCGTATTTTTTTAATATTTTGTGGTATTAAGTTCTTTTTTATATTTATTTGTAGTGCCTTTGTGTTACATAGATTTAATAGAAATCTTGTATCCCAGAATTCAAAATTCCTTAAATTGGAAAAGGGCACGATGTTTGGAAAAGGGTGTCATTAAAATTCTATAGTACTCATCAATTGAAACTAAAAATTGTTCTGTTAAACATATGTCGAGAAATGTATCATTTAGCCACTAGCCGCAATGATCTAATATTTATACAACATACCTCTATAACTAGTAAAGCTACAGATATTAAACTTTATAATTTATTGGTTTTGATAAGATGGAAATTACAAAATTTAAATGGCGTTGATTCGCTATATAATATTAATAAAAATAGCACTTAATAAATTTGTCAGTCACTAACATAAAACAAAGTATTTTATAAAAATTTTACGAGAGACAATTTATAATTTTCATTTAGAAATCCGTCATAACCTGTCGACGCATAAGCGAGCACGGCAGCTTTAAAAAACTTTGCTTTCTTAAGCCGAGAGCTTGAAACATTCTGTCAGTTGAAAGGCATCAGCCGTTTTAAAATTTAAGTTAGGTAAATAGGTACATTAAAATTTTATAATCATTGGAAATAGGAACTATGTTATCATGGTTATTAACATTAAGTTGTTTTTATATTTAACACTACCTGAATAGGTTCACGGTCAGAAGATTACTGGAATACAACGGTTCTATGTTATTACTTTTACTGTTTCTTTCAACGTTCTTTAAACAGGCTGTTGTTAATACCATATGCATTTTTACTAATTCAATATTTCTTTACGGGGATTCTGTTGTCATGTTTGACGCAATATTTTACTTGTCATTTTCGTAATAATTTTTTTAAATCTATTATATGGAGGAAACTAACCTATCGACATGCTATCCTAACTATTTAACAAACTATTACACCTAAAATATCGTTTAATATTCCTTTATAATGTCGCCAAAAAATATGAAAAAATCTTAAAAATTTAAAAAATATTTAAAAATTTTTTAAATTAGTTATTTTACAGTAATTGGAGATATAAAGTGTAAATGAGGTTGAAGGGAATATGTGGTAAATATCTTGTGGGAAATAAAAAGTGAAACTGAATTTGAAATTTTTGAATTTTTGAAGAAATGAAGCCAAAAGAAAAATATTCTCTTCATTCAGACAAGAGCTCAAATTCCAGGCCATAAAGCTTTTCTTATTGCTCAATACCCTCTAGCTTCCTCTGTTTAGATCTTGCTGCTATTTAGGCCCTTTTGGTCTCATTCTCAATCAGTTAATTGACTTTTATTTCCTGAATATTAATAAGTACCTTTAGCCCCAAATGAACAGTTTGCAACAGCCTCACCAAAGAGTTCTTGCAACACATTAACCCTACCTAACCCCGTAAACAGAGTTTTTAAGTCACTGTAAAATCCGAAACTTCTATTTTTAGTATTTAATGTGCAAAACCAAAACTTTTTTTGGTGTCCGTGATCATATAATTGTATTGAAAGAATAATTCGGTCTTTACACGCAGGCCGTCTTTGTAGTAGAGTCTGGTTTGGAAGTCTCTGTGGATAGACTTTATTTTTACATAACTGCCAGAGAAAGTAAAGAGCAGACGTAACATTATGGAGGATAATCAATTTTTCAGAAGTTATATTAGTATAAGGATAAAAATTTTTAAAGTCAACATTGTGCCATAGACAATAATTTTTTAATAATAATTTATTTTATTGCATTAGAAAACTGAATTATATATTTAAATATTATTTATTATTATTTTATTATATAAACTGGCAGCTATTAACACAATTTGTAAACAGTTTGTTCTCAATTGGTAAACACTGCTCAATGTTGTGGCACACAAACAACCTTGTTTTACTCAGCTGGTGCTACCTATTTCGCACTACATACAATATTATAGAGATTTGGTTTTTCATTCTCACTATAAATTATTGTAAATGTGTAAAAATAAGTAATGAATTCCAAACATCAGAAAAGGTCTCTATAATTTAGGTTTATACAAATGATTTCCCCCAGGTCGGTTTAATTCGGGCTGGTGTGTACTTGCACGAAAAGGTTACTTTGTACTGGATAGATTCAAAAACTTATGTGTGATTGATATCTGTGCAGCCCCAATAAATAACGAAGAACGACACATCAGTGACGAGAAATCATTATAGTTAATACGTAATCTTCATTTCAGAAGTACACATTAAACTGACATAGCTCAGTATACAGTAGTGAAAGACGGGTTTTAGCCGTTGCACAAAATTTACGATGCCACGTACACAAACAACGTCCTGTATTACTCACAAATGACAAGATACATGGCAATACGTAACAACTGTGTATTTGGAGGCGTATTATTTACTATTATATTATTAAACTTTCTATATAATTTTAATTAGAATCATCATTGCTACTGGGAGTTTTATTCAAATAACCTCTAAATTGATGTTGTGGGGTTTAATAAAACATTTATTTTGTATGAAACCTAAACTATATTTATGCTCTGGAAGTACCCTTATGAGTAAATATTAACAACACATTACAGGACCGATTTAATACTAATTATTGCAGAGGTAGTTCGTTAAAATTGGCCGCTGTACAAGTTTTAAGGCATGAATGTATAAGTGTAAGTAAGTCTTACGTTAATCCCGATGTAATATAAAAAGATATTAGATCTATTACAGAAAGTTTAGTATACAAATAATATTATGTTCCAAAATAATTACTTAATTTAATTTAATTTTAATATTTGGGCGTTTGTACTTGAAATCGATTTCGTATTACTATTTCCTATTACTCAACATGTAAAAATAAATCATGGAAACGTGTATTACTATTACGTTTTATCTTTTAAAATGTGATATACGAGTATCTATGTTAATATATTTCCCTCAGTGTGCTCCTTATTCACACATACCTTGTGGGTTTGGCTGCTTATACGTATGTATATCTTTCACCTTCCATTCAATTTATATACTGGCTTACAATAAAAGTAATGCCTTATTCGAAGGTATATTATAACAGGACAATCTCTTAAAATCTTTTAGCGACAAAACTTGTTAAGGAATTCAAGTACTATAACTAATTAGCAATACGATACATGTAATAATAACCGTATGGAATTTGTGCAATAGGAAGGGTTATTAGATCGTCACATCAGATTACTAGGCTATTCAGTACTCCAGATCTCACGAGGCAAAACCTAACATTCAAATGTAATAAGCTGAATACGAAACATTTAATGCTTACTTGAAGAGAGCGCGCACAGAATCACGACGATGGTAGTTTGTGTTTTCAATGTAATTGATTCTTATTCCATTTAATTGAACTCGGGGCTACAAGATCCATAGAAAATATTTTTTAAGGGGTGGCTGCATGTGACAACGAGCTTAATTACAGTTCAAAGATTATTATCCATCTCAAAACACTTTAAAAATAAAACAAGTCTTTTGAATTAGTATTTTTTATGTTTTCCTGCAGTAATGAAGTAATGTGTGCTTGAGGAACACAAAAAGCACGAATTTCATAAGAAGAAACTCCAGCTTAAATTCTAACTGTAGAATCGGTTACAACCTTCCTGATACCTTGCATTCAAGCAGAATACGAATATAGAATGAGTAGAGCATCCTGGTGTGTACGTTGTACTCGTCATTATTAAGTTAGTACAATCGGTTTCACGGATTTAGAATTTATATAATAATAGCACTTTAAGATTTTCAAATTCAGAAACCGTGTTTATATTCCATAAAATCAATAAAATATGTTGCAATATACATTAAAAAAAAATCTATATATAACCCTTTAGCATTGTCTATATCCAGTGTGAGAAAAATGTTTATTAAAAAAGTGTTTTGATTATATTTTAAATGTACTTTACACAGCATGATTGTTTTACAAATAAATAAATCTTAAAATTAATTTTAATACAGTAATTTCAGCAATTAAATAATTCTTCATTAGATAATGGAAAAGTTTAAAATAATTTAACTGGGATATTTAAACGTGATTCCTTCTTTACAATAAAAAAATACATAAATTATTTTTGTTTTTAAATGAAATGAAGAAATTGGGAGTCGTTTAGACCTGACTATAAAAACTTGTAAAACGTATTAGAAATATAATTGGACATTTTATAATCAATAGAGTGTTAAATCCTTTCTCAAACAATTCAATGGAGTTGTACTATTGAAAGAGAAAGTGCCTATGGGTGGTTATCAGTTT
Source organism: Homalodisca vitripennis (assembly GCF_021130785.1). Taxonomy (NCBI): domain Eukaryota; kingdom Metazoa; phylum Arthropoda; class Insecta; order Hemiptera; family Cicadellidae; genus Homalodisca; species Homalodisca vitripennis. Next base: position 433 of record NW_025781901.1, on the reverse strand, counting down.
TTGCTGGGTTATTTAATGAATAAACTCCATAAGAATGGAAGCTAATGTGATGGGTCCATTAAAAAACAGAACCGGGAAGATAATTTTTAATGTCTTATATATTGCTCCCTTCTTTCAATTTTGTTTATTGTTGAAATGGACCAGGCGAAAATAGGAAAGTACTTTCAGTTTCCTCAGAGGCGAGTGGTGGAAAAGGACAATACAACTACTTTGTATAAGCGCTTGAAATAATGCTTACTTTGTGAGTGCGTTTACTCTGAATTTACTGGAAATGCTGGAGTGGTATGACCTCTTTTATTTTTACTATAAAAAAATGTCTTTATTAAACTTAAAACTCGTATTTTATCTAAAGAGAATTAAAATAGAATTTTTCAAAACCACTTTTTTATCTAATTGATTTGTTCAAACAAACGTGTTGCAGTTTATTCGGAAA
>NW_025781900.1:0-36994 GCF_021130785.1 Homalodisca vitripennis | reverse complement strand
CTACCGGGTTAAAAATTTTCCCAGATTTCCATTCTTGGTTTACCTAAGTTGGTCATTGGTCAAAAAGGTGTTAAATGTTTCAGTCGTAAAACGTTGTCTTAATGCTCTGTTGTTTTGATTTTTTTTTTAATCCAAACAAAATCGAGTGCAGCTATTAAACCCAAAACCCACGAAGTTTTTTTTATCAAATTTTATGTTTACCAGGTGATTTTATAATTTTAGTTTTCATAGTAAAAAAATTAATAATTTAAACCATGTTGTCTTTCCATTAAGCAATGTTTTTTTTAATGAAAACACTCTTTTATCGTTTTTACCCCAGATTTAATAGAATAAAAACCGTAACACCTAATAAATGGTTAAGGTGTTTGAAAGAAAAATTTTTCGATGATTTAAACTTGTATCATATTTATTAGTACATAGTATAAATATTTAAGAAAATGTGATGTATTATGTCACCTTTTATACAAAAAATTCTTTTTTTTTTGAATCGATTACGTGGGATTTATTACAAATAATACAAAAAAGTCCTTTAATTTTTATTTACTACAGAACTACGAACATGGACTAGTAAAGTATTTCCAAACTAAAAACAATGCCAAAATCTACGTGCAACAAATGAGATAGAGAGAGGAGAGAGAGAGGGAGAGAGGAGGGAGGGAGGGAGGGAGGGAGAGAGAGGGAGGGAGGGAGGGAGGGATATGTGAGAGAGAGAGAGAGAGAGAGAGATATGTAGACGTAAAAGAATTAAATTAGACCAAAATGTTACCAAATGAGACTGGAGTTAATGCAATGTTTTACTTCCATTTACTTTATTCTAAATACGTAATTCTCTGAAAGCTATCACTCACTAAATCCCTTTAAACATTTCAAACTCTAACCTTTTTTTTATTCTACCTGGGTTCAAAATTTCCCAGATTTCCATTCTTGGATACCTAAGTTGGTCGATTTGGTCAAGAAGGTGTTAAATGTATCAGTCGTAAGGACTGTTGTCTTAATGCTCTGTTGTTTTGATTTTATTTTAATCCAAACAAAATCGAGTGCAGCTATTGAACAAGACCCACGAAGTTTTTATTAAAACTAATTTTATCTTTTTTTAAATTCAAGTGCAGTCATTAATATGTACTAACAATTTTAAAGTCGAAATTTAAATAGGTAAATCAAGATCGACGATTGTTTATAGGGATATTCAAAACCGACATCAGCCAAAATCCCACTTTTGCACTCCTGCAACTTTTTTTTACGCTCCTGACAGTTTCCATTCGTGCAGAATTGCGCAACATTGATGGTTAATTAATTTTTATCGATGCAGACCTATGGATTTATATTATTATTACTCATTTATAATACGAAAACAATGAAAAACTAACTAAATCGATTCCTTAACAATTACTTTCAATATGTAGCTAAAGTCTTATATTACTTTAACGATCATTTTTAGGTCTTTTATTTACACATTTGTATAATACTATATGGTTTAAAGCAATGTGCTGTGTTTAGTATTGAACTCTATTTGGTTAAGATTCTGTGGTTGAACAGTAACGGTAAATTTCTTGAATAAGAATCTTACGAAGCGAGATGGATCGGGATGACTCAAATTATTCTAAATGGGTTGGCACTAATGTCAGTAAAACCATTGAAGTAAGGAGTCGTTTCCTCTCGGCGCCAATCCATTGTGTAATGGTAGCCCTTATCTCTTAATCTCTTTTTAACTTTAATAACTTCGTTACAATTCATAAGAAATAAAAACTCTATGTTGGTTACTTCTGCTTTTAGAATCCGTATTTGCCAACTCTACGTGAATGTTTTTTTGCAGGTTTCATGTAGTTTAACAACCTTGAAAATCACATTACTACAAATTAGTTCTTCTCATTTGCGTCGCTAACAGGTGAGTGGTTATCATGCCTGCATGGATCTCCGGCTTCGATTTCCGGTAAGGTCAAGGTATTCTTTCAAGAAATAATATGAGGGTCTGAGCCTAGTTCGAAGTAAAGTGATAAACGGTCAAAGACTAGAACTTCGAATCGTTCACAAAAGTTTTTTAATCTACCGCAAAGTTCGCTAAAATATTAATTGGTCAAACATTAGCAAAGCCTATCACAACAGAAGCTGCATAAGTTTGTTGATATGTTTAATCCACACATCCGGTGTTCTGTCCGGCTTGCAAGTGAGCGACTAACATGTGCCAAACTTCTACCTGTGTACTGTTTTCCGGCCCGCAGGTGAGCGACTAAAATGTGCCGAACTCTACCTGTGTCCTGTTTCCGGCCTGCAGGTGTGCGAATAAAATGTGCCGCACTCCTACCTGTGTCCAATTTCCGGCCCGCAGGTGAGCGACTAAAATGTGCCAAAACTCTACCTGTGTACTGTTTCCGGCCCGCAGGTGAGCGACTAAAATGTGCCGAACTCTACCTGTGTCCTGTTTTCCGGCCTGCAGGTGTGCGAATAAAATGTGCCGCACTCCTACCTGTGTCCAATTTCCGGCCGCAGGTGAGCGACTAAAATGTTGCCAAACTCTACCTGTGTACTGTTTCCGGCCCGCAGGTGAGCGACTAAAATGTGCCGAACTCTACCTGTGTCCCTGTTTCCGGCCTGCAGGTGTGCGAATAAAATGTGCCGCACTCCTACCTGTGTCCTGTTTCCGCCCTGCAGGTGAAGGACTAAAATGTGCCAAAACTCTACCTGTGTACTGTTTCCGGCCTGCAGGTGTGCGAATAAAATGTGCCGCACTCCTACCTGTGTCCAATTTCCGGCCCGCAGGTGAGCGACTAAAATGTGCCAAACTCTACCTGTGTACTGTTTCCGGCCCGCAGGTGAGCGACTAAAATGTGCCGAAACTCTACCTGTGTCCTGTTTCCGGCCTGCAGGTGTGCGAATAAAATGTGCCGCACTCCTACCTGTGTCCAATTTCCGGCCCGCAGGTGAGCGACTAAAATGTGCCAAACTCTACCTGTGTACTGTTTCCGGCCCGCAGGTGAGCGACTAAAATGTGCCGAACTCTACCTGTGTCCTGTTTCCGGCCTGCAGGTGTGGCGAATAAAATGTGCCGCACTCCTACCTGTGTCCAATTTCCGGCCCGCAGGTAAGCGACTAAAATGTGCCAAACTCTACCTGTGTACTGTTTCCGGCCCGCAGGTGAGCGACTAAAATGTGCCGAACTCTACCTGTGTCCTGTTTCCGGCCTGCAGGTGTGCGAATAAAATGTGCCGCACTCCTACCTGTGTCCTGTTTCCGCCCTGCAGGTTGAAGGACTAAAATGTGCCAAACTTCTACCTGTGTACTGTTTCCGGCCCGCAGGTGAGCGACTAAAATGTGCCAAACTCTACCTGTGTCCTATTTCCGGCCCGCAGGTGAGCGACTAAAATGTGCCAAACTCTACCTGTGTACTGTTTCCGGCCCCGCAGGGTGAGCGACTAAAATGTGCCAAACTCTACCTGTGTACTGTTTCCGGGCCCGCAGTGTGAGCGACTAAAATGTGCCGAACTCTACCTGTGTCCTGTTTCCGGCCTGCAGGTGTGCGAATAAAATGTGCCGCACTCCTACCTGTGTCCTGTTTCCGCCCTGCAGGTGTGCGAATAAAATGTGCCGCACTCCTACCTGTGTCCTATTTCCGGCCCGCAGAGTGAGGGACTAAGATGTGGCCCCCAGACAAACAAGAGCAGCTCAGAACCCCGTTTTGTTCTGCCATTAGACACGATTGTCGGACCACTCTTGTCTAATTCCATTAATACAATGATCCATTAGTATATATCCGTTTATTTAACTCTGTTTGCTTTCAAGTAAAATATTTCCAACTATACTTACAGGAATAGTTTAAGACCATTTCTTATTCTAATTTTTCGAGTGTTTTATTTGTAAATTATTTTCGATGTAGTTATTGAAAAAAGTGTTGTGATTGTCTCGATTTTGTATGCAAATTAATGAACATTTCTATGCATTAGAAAAAAAATCGACAAACCACGGATGACAGCTGTACAATAAGATTTCATCGATATAAAACTGTGGTTAGAAAAGTTTACTTCTTTCGAGCTGGAAGGAGGTTATATTCAAACTCAGAATACAAAAAACTGAACCAAACCTTAACTTTGCTTTTTTTGGAATTTCTGACACGAGTACAATTTTGTATAGAATGTACTGTAAATACGATTTTGATACATAACTGATTGGATAAATATTACGTTCACTAAAAATAACACATTATTTAAGAAACAGTTTTTAAGAATAATATTTTTTAAACCATTCAAAAACCATAAGCTATAAAAGTGTAGCTTGGTTTGAGAACATTTCAGGATGCATTATTACATGAAAACTAAAAAAAGATAATTTTTGTTGTAGAGTATAATTATATTTTTTGAAGTTTTTTTTACAGCTCTACCTAATATTTAACACAGGATTTGATGAAGTCTGAAAGTTTTGTTCCGCTTTCACAATATACCGTGTTAGGATATACCGGATTTAATAATTGAAATTAACTTGTTTGAAGTACATTATAGTAATTATAGCGTCGGAACCTTGTTGAAGGATAGTTTTATGTTATTTCACTAAGCAGAACCTGATAGGCAAGCAACACCTGGAGACAAGGGTTCAAATAAAGCTTAAAATAAAGCTTGAAATATAATTAATGCATCCTGACTGGACACCGGCAAGAGACTATTTCTATTTTATAACTTATAATTGTATTTTATAATGTACACTTTTGAAAATCTGCAATTCATTTATGCTTTAATTATAAGCCAAATGTTATAAGATTAATGTTAACTAATTTATCTCGTGTCCTTTTTGTTCTTTGTACTATAAATTTATGCAGAGATAGTATAAAACTAATCTTTAAAGCATTCCCAAAACTATCGAAATTGGTCTCGAAGGTACTGTAGAGAAAAATATTCAGAACACGTATGTCAGTGAAGAAGTATTTAAAAGAGCTTAAAAAGTAAAGAAAGTCCATATTAATTTGGGGACCGAGGGCCAATTTTTGTTCAAAAATTATTAAAAATATTAACCAATTATATAAATGTTTATAAATTGCATTAAAAAAATTATTTCAATATAATAGGCTATTAATATTGATAGTTAAACACAGCTTTCTTGTAATAAACTTCCTTAAAAATTTTGCTTTCCAAGAAGGCATTAGGTGGTTTAATAATTTTACTCTCAACATGATTAATCTGTTCTTAAGAGACAAGAGATGTGCCAGAAATTAAATCCATACACAGATCTCACCTATACAGTACTGCATTGGCAGTGCTGAATTGTCATTGTATACAATACTGTATTGCCAACATACATTACTGGATTGGCAGTTTAAACACAATTGAATTGTCAATGTATACAGTACTGTATTATCAGTGTATAAATCCCTGTATTGTCAGTGTATACACTACTGCATTGGCAGTTTAAACACTACTGAATTGTCAGTTTAAACAGTACTGTGTTGTCAGTGTGAACAGTACTGTGTTGTCAGTGTGAACACCACTTACTTGTCAATTTAAACACCACTGATTTTCTGTGAATGCACTACTGTATTGTCGGTATATACAGTACTGTATTATCAGTGTATAAATCACTGTATTGTCAGTGTATACACTACTGCATTGGCAGTTTAAACACTACTGAATTGTCAGTTTAAACAGTACTGTGTTGTCAGTGTGAACAGTACTGTGTTGTCAGTGTGAACACCACTTACTTGTCAATTTAAACACCACTGATTTTCTGTGAATGCACTACTGTATTGTCGGTATATACAGTACTGTATTATCAGTGTATACACTACTGCATTGGCAGTTTAATTATTTTTTGACTTCTGTTCTTATTTTAGAAATATATTTTCGAAGGTAACTACTAGTTACTACGTAATAAGAAATTGGTCTTGTATAGGGTAAACTATCTTAAGATTAGCAGCGGCATGATGTACAAGAAGGAGACATCGAAGAAATCTGGGCCACATGAATGTAAATAGGGATCAAACATGACACGAATTTGTATGAAAATATTACATTGTAAGTAGTTAATGAAAACATCGAGTGCTTAGAAGGTAAATTTGATATAAAACTATTTACGAATAACAATTGTAATAACTCATGATAAAGCGGTTGTTAAGGATAACATACAGAACATACAGAACACCGTCCTTGCGACAGGATGGCGGTAAATCACAGAAATGTACCAAGACAGGTCCAGCTGTTGGTTAACCACGTTGTTTGCCATATTTCTTTCTGTTGAACATTTTACTTCTCCGCTAATAATCTTAGCACCAGTTATATTTCTCGTTACGTTCCAGACCTAGTTCCGTTATAATGTTACGGATAAGACAATGAAGGAACTACTCTAAGGAATCGTGGTTTGGTCTATGTATGCCCCGCAGTCGGTACTCACACTCTACAAACACCCAGCTTTAACTAACATACAGTTATATTTTCTCGTTAAGTTTCAGACCTAGTTTCCGTTATAATGTTACGGATAAGATAATCAAGGAACTACTCTAAGAAATCGTGCTTTGGTCTATGTGTGCGCAGTCAGTACTCCCACTACAACACCCATTAATTATCTTTAATTAACGCCTTTTGCGGTCAGACCCACGAATATGATCTAAATTTGCCGTTTTTACACCGCGACATAGAATTATAATGCAAAGTAATATAACTCCGACCAGGACAATAAAAGAAACCTTAAATGCAATCAAGACCGAACAATTTTCAACACAGAAGATGGTGAAGAAACATTGTTGCTCGTTAAAGACAAATTGATCAGGACTGATCAGTGATTTGTTAAGGTCCACATATCTGAGGATATGCATTGGTGACCCTGCAATTGATTGAAGTGCCGACATTTTTTGCTTGTTAGTATATCACTTTTGACTGTACTGGTGTGACTTATGTACTGTACTCTTGATTTCTTGTGCTCATGACTTGCATCCGTGTACTACCAACGGATCCTGTCTGGACTCAAGCAGGCAAATAGTAGTCCACTGCCACACACTTTAGGTTTTCAACTTGTATTTTATGCATTCAATTTCTCACCCTTGACAAAGAGGGGCAAATGTCCGAAATCAAATTATTCTTTCAAGGAAAACTAGGTTTGTAGCCACATGCAGTAGTGGATTCTATGAGCATCACACCGGGTTGATGGACGAGAGTCGAAATTAGGAGTAGCGAAAGGATTAAAAATACGGTGACATTTAAAATTAAAAAATTTTAGTGGCACAGTGACAATAATCGGTATCATTTAATAATCATAAACAAAAATTATTGAATGCCTGATGACTAGGCGACGACTGTAAAAACCTCTCTGGTACAAATATAAGAAAACAATTTTAGTTTTACAGTGACAATAATCGTTATCTCTTAATAATTATAAACAAAAGTCTTACGACACTCAAGACATTATCGTGCAGTGTCATGAGTAATAAGAAAGAGGCGGTGGATTTGCACTAATGCTGCACCCAAGCCGTATAATTCTGGGAATCGCCTACAACAATCTGTGGTTCATGGGTGATACATAAACATGTGACATAAATAATAAATTTGCATTCTTAAACAACTTATCTTCAAAATGATAGGAAAGACTTATGTTAAACGTTGAAAGGTTTTACAACTGTTTGGACAAGAACGTCAAGTTTATTCCGTGATTAATTTTCATAGCCTTGATGTGACGTGGGAGCAGTAAATATACTGTCGTAAAAATTATAAATTTTGTATGTTACATGTAAATTTTGAATCTGTTTACGAGTGTTTAAATCAAATTCTCAAATTCTTTTATTGCAAGGACAACATGTATGAGTTGCATAGCAAACGTCAATATTGTATGAGTCTATTCTAAAATTTTAAACATTCATACCACATTACCTCATTCAAACATACAGTTTTACAATCCCGCATCTTTCATTCCTGGCCAATGAAACCCACTTCAAACATTGGAGTCGGTCATTCCAATTGTGTGGTCTCCCAGTCGAATTCAAAAAACTCATCTGCATTATAAAATGCATGCGACACCAAAAGGCGTTTGAGACGAGCTTTGAACGCCTTGGGCGTTGGGGTAGTTTTAATAGAGTTGGGCAGTCTGTTGAGGAAATTAACACCTGCTTGCGAAGGCAAGCGTTCACAAACTACCGTTCTGTGTCTTCCCGTACGGTAGTTTTTCCTCTGCCTCGTGTCTCATACATGTGTATGTCCCGGCCTCTGGTTTAAGGCACATTTGTACATACAAAACATGGTTGTTTCTAAAATGTAGAGACACGGCAAACGTCAACAGCTGCAATTTCTTGAAAACCGGCCTGCACGACTCTCTGTAATTGATTTTTTGCGATGATTCGAATCGATTTTTTTTGAAGTCTGAAAACTCTCTGGAAGAGAGTGTTTGCACACGCTCCCCACAGAACCAGACCGTAGGACAAATGGGGATAAATCAAGCCGTAATACGCCGTTATCAGTACCTGACTCGGGCAGTATTTTGCTAAAGACCTCAGAACGAAAATTCCTGAGGAAATTTTGGCACAAACGTGGTCAATATGATCATTCCAGGTCAACCCTCTATCAAGGTGTATTCCCAGGAATTTTGAAAGAGCAGACTTCGTCCAGTGTGGAGTCCCCCAAGAAAACTACGGGTTCACCAAGGTTTTCCACCACACGCAAAGAAAAAATTCAAAACATTTGATTTTGATGAGTTTGCTGTGAGATTGAGGCTGTTGAAGTGTTGGACACAGTTGTTGATGTCAACAAAAGCCTGTTGTTCCAAAACTTCACTGGATTTCCCACTGAAACAGAGAGTCGTATCATCAGCATACTGCACTAGTTTTTCCATGCCGAAGTGATGATCCTATGTCGTTGACATAGAGCAGGAAAAGCACAGGACTGAGTATGGATCCCTGTGGGACACCATATTTCAGTTTTATTGGCCTGGACAGTTGATTTGAAATTTGGACAACTTGGGATCTGTGGCTTAGGAATGAGCTAAGCCATTCAAGGGGCACGCCCTCGAATGCCATGAGACTCAAGTTTGTCTAGCAGTGTGTTATGGTCAACGCAGTCGAATGCTTTGGACAGGTCAAGAAACACACTCATTGTGTGTTTCCCGATTTTCTATCCCCTCCACAATCATATCAACAAGACTAACAACTGCGTCAGTTGTCGATTTGCCCTTTCTGAACCCAAATTGTTCATCAGAGAGCTGATTGTATTTGTCCAAAAAAGAAAGCATTCTTATGAGAAAAAGTTTTTTCAAATATTTTGCTCAATACTGGCAAAATTGAGACAGGCCTATAATTATTGATAGACAGCGGATCGTCTTTCTTAAATATTGGGACAACTTTAGCGACTTTCAGGAGGGAGGGGAAAACTCCACTTTGGAATGAAGAATTTATCAGTTGGGTTAATGGCCTCACTAAGTGCTTGAAGACACTTTTAATGAGCCATGTTGACATCAGATTTAGATCGTTTGATTTTTTGGCTGGGAGCTGCTGAATAATTCGTTTAAGCTCATCCTCAACAACAGGCGCCAACACCATGGAGTGTGTGGGGCTCTGTCTTCGCGAGGGGCGTACTTGAGGTTCAGATGGTCGAGGACTCAGCCCACCAGCAACGGTTGCGAAAAACCCGTTAAACTGGTTAGCAATCTCAGTTGCATCTTCCTCAAGTTCGTCCCCAATTTTAATTTTGATTTGCTTGTGAACTTGTGATTTATTTTTAATGATGCTCCAAGTTGTTTTTGAAATGTTTTTGGAAGAGAGAATTGATTTGGAGACATCATATGCTTTTGCAGCTTGGATCACTTTTCTGTAAATGCTTTTATATTTCCTAAAAAAAATTTTGAAGTTATCATTTGAAGTATTTTTATAAATTTCCGAGAAAAACTTTAATTTTTCTCTAGAAAACCAAAATGCCTTTAGTGATCCAATGTTTGTTGTTTGATTTTTTTTTCGCAAACACTAATTTTTCTGGTAGGGCAGCAGATGTTAAAATGAAAATTTAGAGTGTCGTTAAACGTTTTGAATTGCTGCTCTACAGGATCAGATGAATTTAGAAAATTCCATGTCTCTTTAGACAGGGAAGTGTTGAGGTGAGCGATGTTTTCTGGCCTTACGTCTCTTACTGTTTGTGTACTTTTGGGCTCCCTTTCTAATTTTATTCCACTTATTATGACCTCTTGGCCATAGTGGTCGGAAATCGCTGTGTTTACCACAGACACTGCGACACTTGAGTGATTGGAGATGACGTTGTCGATAGCCGATTTAGTTGTAGCCGTAACTCTCGTCGGAGTGTTGACAAGCAACTCAAGGTTGAATGACCTCAATAAATCGACTAGTCGAATGGTGGACTGATGAATTTTGTCCAACGCGTCAATGTTAAAATCCCCCATTACGACGAATTTCTGACGTTGGTTAGTCAGTTTCGTAAGTAATTGTTCGAATTTTGAAAAGAAAGTGTCCTTACATCCGCTGGGAGACCTGTAAATTCCGATCACTAACAATTTAGATTTGTTTGTTTGCAAATTGATTCCTACTGCTTCAAAGTCTTTTTCGGCTAAATCTTGGATCGGAAAGGGGGAGAACATGAAATTTTGTTTCAGAAAAATTGCAACGCCCCCTCCTTTGGAGTGAGGTCGACAAAACGCGCAAGCCAATTTGTAATTTGGAATTTTGTAATGGGCGAGATTTTCCTCGTTAAACCAGTTTTCAGTTATCACAAGGAGATCAGTTTTTTGATCCTCGCACATGAGTTGGATTTCTTCCAATTTGTTGGTTGCTGATTGTGCATTTTGGTGAAGCAGTCTTATTTCAATTTCTGGGTGATTATTTGAGATTTTCCGATTTTGTTTGTTTTTGTTTGTCAATTTGGTCCTATGAGTTGAAGCGGGGTCCCTAAAAAAACAGATTCAACGTGTGATGTTGATGGTCTATATTGTCCTTCAGGCACTGTAGCAAGAGGAGCCATTCTCACCACATCCGCGTAGCTATCGAGCTGGAAACCGGTGACCCGGGGCGGAGGTGAGCTGACCAGCGGAGGCGGCGGTGGTGGGGTCTCTGCTGGGGTGGCTGGAAGAGTGTTGGAGCTGGGAGCCGGTTGAGTAGGGGGCACTCCAGGCTGAAGCCCTATCCCTGCACGTGCCGAGAGACTCGCCAGATGGTCCAGAATAAGCTCGGCCAGTAGACACTTGCCCTCAGGCCCAAGGTGCATTCCATGCCCAGTGAACCACCGCCTACTGATGGAGTTGAAGTTGAGTAGATGTAGACGTTTGTGTCTGACACACAACTCTTCCATATAGTTGTTCACCAGGCGGGTTTGTTGGTTCACTGGGTGGCGGGCAGGTAGGTCGTGTCTATGGGGGACAGTAGCCAGTAACACACTGGCCGGGCCTGTGCGGGTGAGGATGTGCTGCTCGAGGTCTCTAAAGATGGTCTGAGACTCTCCGGCTGCGATGTCGTTGGTACCGGCAAGTATGACGCAGCAGCTCCTCGATGGCGGTGGAGATGCAGATGTAACAGCACCCAGCTTGGCCCCAGGCTTGCAGACACCCGTCACTGAAGTCCTCAGATCCACTCGTTGTTGGAGAAGAGCTGCTAGACCACGCGCGTGGCTGTCACCCTCGATCACCACCGAGCTGAAATCCAAGGTTTTTCGTGACCCCATGTTGTCTGATTGCAATTGGCTAGTTTTCACTCTATTGCTATTTTTTTGTCTTGCATGTTGTTTCTTCTTTGCTTTGTTAATATTTCTACTATTGGATTTTATATTCTTGTTGACTTCTTGTTTTTCTATTTTCTTGTTTATAGTTTTTGATCGCGAAGGGATTGTATTTTTTTCTTCAGGAAGTAAATGATAACGATTTTGCAGTTTTTATGTGCAGTTTCCTGTTTTTCTGGATTGTCCATTCGCCATCGCCTTCTTTGAAGCATTCACAGGTTTTCTTTTCAGCTCTTAGTGCAGCAACTTCCGCTTCAAGAACTTCGATGGTCGTTCTAAGGCTAGCCAGCAAGTTCCGATTTTCAGCGCATCGACTGTCAAGACAGCCGATTGATTCGCACTGAACTGCCTGATCTCTTGTTAGGTGGCATTGCCTTGACCCTGCGACAAACACCCGGTCAGTGAATTGAAGCAACCGTGTATCCGACTCTATTGCGTGGTTTAAAATTTTCTTCCGGTCCTCCTTCAGTAACTCAAGTTCTTTTTTGAGTTTGGAGTTTTCAATTTCCCACTCAGACACGACCAAGGGAATTGCCGCAGGTGAAGAAGGGTCGACCTCACAGGGCGCGGCCGGCGCGGGTGACGGAGCGCGTGGAGTGGACTTGCCGGGCTCAGCCGCGGGTGACGAAACGCGCGGGGTGGACGTACCGGGCTCAGCCGCGGGTGACGCGGAAGGCGGCGAGATGTTGCGTTGTGGAGTGGAGAGGCTGCGCATAGTCACAGGATGGTGTCCAGTATGTTTAGCGTTTACTGTAATTAGTTCCTTCTTACTTTCATCCGTTTTAATTGTAGCACTGCAGGTTTTGCCTAGACATCTCCAGACCAACTTCACCATTTTTAAGGGAATAACTTTCTCTATACTTAAAGTTATCATATAGGATATGTGGCTTGCCACTTTTGGATAATTCCAAAGAGAACATTCTCTTGTCCAATTTTAAAAAGTTGTACAGTATTAAGAAGGACAACAACCGTATACAATAAAATAAATATACAATGCCTTTTTGATTTGGTAAAATAAATATTTTAGAATTTAATTTCTAAGGCATTTAGAGTAATATATTAAATTAGTTAAAATTGTAAATAAATAAAAATAATTTGATAAAATAAATGCAGTAAGAATAGTAAAATATAATGTATGATATAAAAATATACAAATAATTTAAAAGTTTTAATACATTATATATAAACAAAATATTAAAAAACCTAAATAAATAGAAATCAACAATATAAACAGTTAAAAACTACAACAAAAGACAGGACAACAAGTTAAAATTACAACAAAGAGAAAACAATAAGGTTAAAATTTCAACAAATAATGACGTTAAAACTATGTACAGAAACAGAGAGAAAAATAATAAGTTTCTAGTAAAGGGATCTCAATGAAGAGCAAAAATGATTTGCATCCGGAGTAACCGAACCCGCGTCATTCAGATTGGCAGTCCATGACGTTACCGATACCGCCACACAGTAGTCATAAGCATTGGAGTAGAGTTTGTAGATCGCTCTCCAGTCTCACGTAAGCAATGAACAACCTGTTCCAGTGTGCTTTCTCGCTAGGTTCAGGTTAGTCAGCAAGTAGGGTTATGTGCACACTGGCGAAACCGTTCACTGTACTCACTGAAATCTAAGTGTCCAAACGTCTCCTCTGATGTCTCGTTCGTTCCGTCAGAGCTTCACAAACGATTTGAACCTGAGCACGGGCTTAGCTAATTAAATAATTTTTCTTGTTTTGAAGTAAATGTTTACTAATATGGTTTGTAAATTCTGAGAAGATAATAAAAATCAATCAACCTTATTTAAATTGTAATATTTGCATTACTAACATTACTAATCCACTGTATTTCACAACAATATAAATAGTTTAATTTCTTTTAACCTGCTGTAGAGAAATAAATGTCTTTCAAATTGAATAGATAAAATAAACCAGAATACTATAAAACTAATAATTAACATTTTTAAATAGATTGAACAAATCAATAGTTAGACAGTTCATTGGATACAGTTATTACAATCTCGGACTCGAAGTAATAAAGTAAATTTAAATCGTTTCAACTTCTCAACAAAAAGTATATCAGTTTTAAATAGATTGAACAAATCAATAGTTAGACAGTTCATTGGATACAGTTATTAAAATCTCGGACTCGAAGTAATAAAGTAAATTTAAATCGTTTCAACTTCTCAACAAAAAGTATATCAGTTTTAAATAGATTGAACAAATCAATAGTTAGACAGTTTCATTGGATATAGTTATTAAAATCTCGGACTCGAAGTAATAAAGTAAATTTAAATCGTTTCAACTTCTCAACAAAAAGTATATCAGTTTTAAATAGATTGAACAAATCAATAGTTAGACAGTTCATTGGATACAGTTATTAAAATCTCGGACTCGAAGTAATAAAGTAAATTTAAATCGTTTTCAACTTCTCAACAAAAAGTATATCAGTTTTAAATAGATTGAACAAATCAATAGTTAGACAGTTCATTGGATACAGTTATTAAAATCTCGGACTCGAAGTAATAAAGTAAATTTAAATCGTTTCAACTTCTCAACAAAAAGTATATCAGTTTTAAATAGATTGAACAAATCAATAGTTAGACAGTTCATTGGATACAGTTATTAAAATCTCGGACTCGAAGTAATAAAGTAAATTTAAATCGTTTCAACTTCTCAACAAAAAGTATATCAGTTTTTAAATAGATTGAACAAATCAATAGTTAGACAGTTCATTGGATACAGTTATTAAAATCTCGGACTCGAAGTAATAAAGTAAATTTAAATCGTTTCAACTTCTCAACAAAAAGTATATCAGTTTTAAATAGATTGAACAAATCAATAGTTAGACAGTTCATTGGATACAGTTATTAAAATCTCGGACTCGAAGTAATAAAGTAAATTTAAATCGTTTCAACTTCTCAACAAAAAGTATATCAGTTTTAAATAGATTGAACAAATCAATAGTTAGACAGTTCATTGGATACAGTTATTAAAATCTCGGACTCGAAGTAATAAAGTAAATTTAAATCGTTTCAACTTCTCAACAAAAAGTATATCAGTTTTAAATAGATTGAACAAATCAATAGTTAGACAGTTCATTGGATACAGTTATTAAAATCTCGGACTCGAAGTAATAAAGTAAATTTAAATCGTTTCAACTTCTCAACAAAAAGTATCTCAGTTTTAAATAGATTGAACAAATCAATAGTTAGACAGTTCATTGGATACAGTTATTAAAATCTCGGACTCGAAGTAATAAAGTAAATTTAAATCGTTTCAACTTCTCAACAAAAAGTATCTCAGTTTGTTGGTCACATGAGAATTTTGAAAAGTTCAGCCTTAATAAGAAAGTTCGCGAAGTAAAATGGGTGAAACGCGGTTTTAACTTGTGTTGTACTTTAACTAACTTCACATGTGTGTATATGAGTACGTACACTATTTCTTTTTACGCATCACATGTACTAATTAGTTAGAAGGTTTTTATATGAAACAATTTTGAAATTAAGAAACACTTCATAAGTTTATTTGTGAAGTATGTGTTAAAGAAAGTACGGCATATTAGCCCTATAATATCTATCACTTTCGAAATCTATCACGGATATATTAGTAACTATCGAATAAAATCAACTGAAATAAATGTTTTATAGCATATATTAAAAATTAATTTTAATTCAGACCTTATTATTTATAAGGAATATTTGTCATACAGTGATGCAAAAAACCATGTTTCAAGTTCTGTGCTCTGATATTTTCTTGAAATGGATACAAAACACATAACAACACATCAAAAACAATCAAATCATACCAAATCACTATAACACGCACAAGTCAGTATTCACAACAAACACGTGTGTATCACCTCCATGCACACCACCGAACTAAAGAATACAAGCCACAATAGGTGTTATGCACAATGATTTCTACTGTTCGTTTAATTAGTTTACGAAAGGCACCTACGCGAAACCCGTCATTAATTAACGCTTGTGGCCCTGCATAAATAACGTCTTCTATTTTGTACAAGCACAACAGTTTTAAAATCGACCGTTAGTCCTCGTTGCGGCTGTCCCACTGAATAGAATTGAACAAACCTTTTCATAACAGACCACGCAAATACATATATCTGTTGTATTTCCAAATAAAAAAACACTAAAAATACTCGCCTCGCGGAATTAGCTATTTAAAATAGATTTCATTAAGTATAACTGAATGTTGTCAAAATATTACACCGGAATCAATAGTATTACAGATATTGACTTACATATTTGTTGGTAGTAGGCAATTCAGATCTCCGACATTAATTTACCTGTAATAAAACACACAATGTAAGCAGAAAACAAAGAATAGGAGAGTGACAATGAAGTGAATAAATGAAATTCAATACATATAATAAACTGATATACGAGTATAAAATACAGTTACTAAGGTAGTTTTATGTGTAGTAAAGAAAAGACATTGAGTCTAAGGGCCTCTCGTTAGTGTCCTAGGGGTTATGAATGAATTATTGTACATCCTTACTGGCACTAACAGTATGTTGTTCCTGGTTTAACAGGGTTACTAAAATAATTCATTATACATTTAACGAAGAAATAAATAGGTTCTCTGAGTGTAAAATATCTGATCAATTTGAAAACTGGATAGTGGTTTCTTACAAATATAAACTTGATATCTTGGCGAGCAAATTAAATAAAATAAATAAACAAATCTTCCAGAAAGCTATAATGTTAAGAATACTTGATACTTAGATGACGGAGATTCAAATCATATATCATATATGTGACGAAACATCGAAGTCACATATATTATATACGATATAGTCAGTATATTATGTTCTATGTACTCCTTGCACAATACCTGTGGCGTTAGAATCAAAGGTTAAATGTTTCCCTAGAATTGTTGATTAACATGCAGCCCGTTAACCGGAACACCCAAGCCAACCACAGTTTAAACTGTCTTTGCGGTTACTCTTTATACCGCAGTAATGCTATAATGCCTGTTGTAAAGCGTCAGTGGTGTCGCTCGCTATAAACTGTAATGTGAATTACGAACCACTTAACTTCCGTTATCGTCAACAGAATACTCTCACGCTGACTCCATTTAATAATGGATTGCTAATTCCTGGTAAAATTAGTCGTGAAAGTGGTTGAAAGATGTTTTTATTTAATCGGTTAATACTTCCTAATAAAATAACAAAGCTATAATTAATTTTAAATGATTCAGCCTAATTAAAAATTTTTCAGCAGCAACATTCATTTCAACGCATAATAACATTTCGGAGATGTTACGTGAGCACATACTTTATAATACTCAAGGTAAAATTGAATTAAGAGGAAAGTCAAAACCGACTTACCTGTACAATTTAAAATTACCCTTTATTATCAAGCTACATTAAAAAAAATGCATACTTACTTGTGTAAAAATGATATGACAGGATAATAGCATTATTGATCTTTGCCATTGTTATACTGTACGTTTGCAAAAACATTGTTGTAATACGTCATAACGATGGTATATGTCCTGTGATTCTTGTTTATACTGGGCTATAAAACTAAAAAAAGTGTCCGTTTTGGGAGAAGATTTTTCAAGTCGGATATTCTTAGGAAAATTATAATAAAGCCTTTAAGTGGTTTAATTAATAATATAAATAAATCAAATTAATTTATTTAGCATATGACCCGAACTATAAAAGGGAATGAAATGCTAATATTCGCATATATTCACTACGGATGAATCTCATTCATAACACAATTTTACTTCGTAATTCTCGTGTTTTCCTAATTACCCGTACTCTTGATCCAATCTCAGTCATCCGACTAAGAGGTGTCCATAAAATCGTCTATAATTTACTGTAGAACGCTTCTGAAATCAATGCTGTTTTTCAGACGAGTTTTAAATGTTTTGGACATTGCAGCAATTTTTATCTGATAGGAGAGTTCGATGACAAATTTAACTCCTCCCTGAAGAGACAGACATTTTTAACCTACCGTTCTGTGTCTTCTACTTCGGTAATTAACTTCACTTAACTTAAAATATGTTTGTATTAAGTATGGGGACAATGGGGCGGTAATTTCACTGTTGGGTATCCCAGATTGCTCGCAGGCCTGTTTCCAAAAATAAAAAAAAGGTGTGAACGCGCGTCTCTAGTGTGTGAAAATGTGTTGGAAAGTGTAAGAAGTTTTGGCTAAAAATATCCGCTAATCTTTAGTTCTGGATCCAAAACTGCCGGTGCTGCTGAGTTTTAGAAAACACGATATTTCTTCACTTATGAGAAGTGAGTTAAAATTCGCTTGAGTAAGAGTTTTATCCTTCATTACTTAACCATTTACCATCGACTTCCTTTACGAAGAAATAGTTCTTTCAATCGTGTTTCTAAAATTTTGAATTGCTGAGTAGTGAATTGTAAATGCCACTCCAGTAAAAGCAAAAGAAGGGCCCTAAGTAACTGGGTAAGACTCAATATTTACTCAAAACGCGATTTAATCAGGTAATGGAATTCGATACTCAATTTAACATCTAAACAACAGACTCGGTCTCTGATAATGGTTGTTTAAGTGACTGTAGGACGAGCTCCCCTTTCCTCTCCAACTCAGGCAATTTGATCTAAAATCATTCACCTTATTAAAGGAAAATAGTTTGCTAAATTATATTTAATTACCTTTTGTAAGAAAGTTCAGTTATCTCCTTTTAATTTATAAATAAATGTGACTCAAATTACAGTTTTACAACTAATATATGTTTCTTTGTGGATATAAGTTCGGTAAATGATTGTGTCCATACAGCTTTCGAGCTGTGCGGCCACGCTGGGATGCCAGGATAATTAATTCACGACCTGTGAGTATTTTCCGCGGACACTTCCCCCTGAACAGATTTTATGCTCTGGTCCCTGCTATACATAATGTATTATCGACTACTAAAGGTCACTCTTGTAAGTTTATGTGTACACAGTTTAAGTTTAAAACATTGGTTGAACTTTATAGCAGATCTATGTATTTTCTTACAATAAATCAGCAGGATGACCTGACCCTAAATCCTGTTCCTTTAATTAAATGTAAATTAGAAATGAACTTAACCACTACTGAACGTATCGCGTCTTATGGTTGTTGAATTACAACGTTAAAATCGTTAAGTTATAGATTCTGGAAGGAATTAGCTATTAATTAACGATTTTCCTTTGATCTTATATTGTAATAGGAGCACATGGCATCTAAACATTGCTCATCTCAGATAATATTTCAACTGGAATTTGTAATTCTTGAAATTTTTTTATCAATACAATCCAGTTAAACAAATTACTGTACACCAGTCATCCAAAGACGGTTTCCGACACATCAACAAAATCAGGAGTACATCGAACCGTGCATCATCCAAGAAGGTGAGTTAGGATATATCTAGAATCATTGGTTGAAGATAAGAAGATTGAGGAAAATTAAGCACGAAAGAAGAATGTAACCTGCCCAGCCACATCAGAACTAAGTACCGCAACAGAACGGCGGATAGGTCATATCTTACCCTGAAGGCTTGCATGTATGTTGCCTGTACAGTGATTTCACTTTCTTAGGGCAGAGTAAAAGCCGTTGACCCTGATGCGCAGTTCCTCCTTTATTCCCAGGAACAACACGTGTCGGGTGCATAAAAGGTAACTAATTTTTGTATCGTAGTCACTCAGTAAGCGAGAGGACTTCTTGCACGCTGAAGGTGCCCAAGGACAGAACTCAGTTTTCAGTTTCCTCAAAATATTTGGTTTGGAAAAACAAGGTTGTGTCTTTACGCAGAGTTCTCAAATGTGAGTCTCTTGTATCGACCACTTTGAAGAATCATCCCAAGATTTCTTCAAGATAGCGTGGTTCACCGATAACGGCTACAACTATGTTTCGAGGTAAAACAAGATTACTACTAGATCTGCGGTCACTGTGATTAGCCCTTCCCTCATCCAACTTGGATGCTGAATTAAAAGTTGGCGAATTAAACGTACGTATTGTGGTTATCAGCGCTTGTTCTTTCTGCTCCTCTAGTATCCATTTATGAATTTATTTCCATTCACAGACTTCGTGAATGTGGCCAATGTCAGTCTTTCAGCCTCCTTCTTTCCTCAAATACTTCGTGTGAGCATGGCTCTGTTCTTGGGCACAGTTAATATATATCAGCTACTTAGGGGATCATCACAAGTATTTTTCAAGATAGCGTGGTTCTCCGAGGCAGAGGGTGTTATCCATTTCCAATATTCGTTTTCGATTGTTTCGTTGGTAAAAAAGAAAATGAAAGGTGTGACAACTAAAATAACAATTTATATCAATCCAATACGAACGTTATTTTTGTGATTCTAAAAGACAGGAAGTCTCTAGGCATGGAAATCAACTCAACTCGCAATGTAATAGAAGCGTTCATTATTAACATAAAAGACTGCAAGAAAATATCTAAGATAGTAATGATGGATTCTTGAAGGGAAATGGAATATTGAAATTCGATTAAACTTGATTATAGGTCGGACCTTTGAAGAGAATTATGGAAGCTTTCAGAGTTACTTTTCATCAGGAATTGCTTTATGAAATATTCGGAATATTCAGGTCACGAACCGACTCACAAAACCCTGTTTGCCATTAAAGCTAATAGAAGTAAACTTCCATTTATTATATAACTAATAATTTGTTTAAAGGTCTTGCAGTCGATCTAATCTATATACCTGTAAGTGACGAATTTGTAATATGAGATAATTAACTAAACCTAAATTGAAGAGAATTATTCTTATTCAGATTTTATTAAAACCGCTAATAGCCAGGCCTTATTATGCACGGTTAATAATGAATACTAGTGAACACATTGCTTTACGTATTAGTTCAAAAAGGCAAATAATTTAGTTTGTACTGGATTAAAACAGAATTGAAATTTTCATTGAGTCAAAATACGTGTAATTATTTAGGAAACTTTGATATTACCCCATAAATAAAGATATGTTATATGGCGAAAATATAGTTTCCACGAAATGCTTTGAACAATTTCCATACAGATATAAAAAATAAATATAGTAAGGTCACTAACTCTTAAAAAAAAACATCTAAGTAGAAAGAATTATAAACATTATTTCAATGCCTCAAAGCGTGATTTTAGGAATCGATACGTATTTCAATGATATAAGGCACATTAAACTCTGTAATGGTGCTGGATTATTATTTGTATCTGCAAGAGAGCCAAGTTTGAGGATGAAAGTTGGGAGATCAGTAAGGAAGCCTGTGTCAGCTGATCGCTCGGGCTGAATCAGCGGCAACAATATGTCAACAATCTCTTGAAACCGTCTCTTGTCAGTCTATTGTCACGTCGGCACTTAGCAACACGTCCTTGTTTTACTGTTCACATACAACTTCTTCCTTTTCTGGCAAGATAATCTCATTGTGTACTTCCTAACCAATTACTGTATCTACTTAAAAATATATCCTGTAGAGGTCTATTACAATAACATGGATATGACAATAATACATCAATAGTAACATGTAATAGTTGGGCATGAGATTGCAACACAACATTGTGTTCACAATACTGCAAACAATAATGACTATAACTACAGTTGTACAGGTGACTGTAAATGTTTCCAGTGATATAAACGCGGTTCTGTTTAGATCATCACAGGGAGAGGTGTGCTACAACTAATTAATTACAGCTACAGTTGTACAGGTGACTGACAAATGTTTCCAGTGATCGGTAATCGCGGTTCTGCTTAGATCATCACAGGGAGAGGTGTGCTACAACTAATTAATTACAGCTACAGTTGTACAGGTGACTGACAAATGTTTCCAGTGATATAAACGCGGTTCTGTTTAGATCATCACAGTGAGAGGTGTGCTACAACTAATTAATTACAACTACAGTTGTACAGGTGACTGACAAATGTTTCCAGTGATATAAACGCGGTTCTGTTTAGATCATCACAGGGAGAGGTGTGCTACAACTAATTAATTACAACTACAGTTGTACAGGTCACTGCCAAATGTTTCCAGTGATCGGTAATCGCGGTTCTGCTTATATCATCACAGGGAGAGGTGTGCTACAACTAATTAATTACAACTACAGTTGTACAGGTGACTGACAAATGTTTCCAGTGATATAAACGCGGTTCTGTTTAGATCATCACAGGGAGAGGTGTGCTACAACTAATTAATTACAACTACAGTTGTACAGGTGACTGACAAATGTTTCCAGTGATATAAACGCGGTTCTGTTTAGATCATCACAGGGAGAGGTGTGCTACAACTAATTAATTACAACTACAGTTGTACAGGTGACTGACAAATGTTTCCAGTGATATAAACGCGGTTCTGTTTAGATCATCACAGGGAGAGGTGTGCTACAACTAATTAATTACAACTACAGTTGTACAGGTGACTGCCAAATGGTTTCAGTGGTCCTAAATGCGGTTAAGATTAGATCATCTCAGGGAGTAATTAGTGTGCTACAACTAATTACAACTACAGTTGTACAGGTGACTGCCAAATGGTTTCAGTGGTCCTAAATGCGGTTAAGATTAGATCATCTCAGGGAGAGGTGTGCTACAACTAATTACAACTACAGTTGTACAGGTGACTGCCAAATGGTTTCAGTGGTCCTAAATGCGGTTATGCTTAGATCATCACAGGGAGAGGTGTGCTACAACTAATTACAACTACAGTTGTACAGGTGACTGCCAAATGGTTTCAGTGGTCCTAAATAACGGTTATGCTTAGATCATCACAGGGAGAGGTGTGCTACAACTAATTAAAACTACAGTTGTACAGGTGACTGCCAAATGGTTTCAGTGGTCCTAAATGCGGTTAAGATTAGATCATCTCAGGGAGAGGTGTGCTACAACTAATTACAACTACTGTTGTACAGGTGATTGCCAAATGGTCCCAGTGGCCAGTAATGGTGGTGCGTAACCTCAAATTACAATCGATATTTACATCGGTGTTTGCGGCGTGTTGTATGTGGTGTAATATAATATTGTCTAGGTACTGTAGCCTTCTCACGTTGTGGGTGAGTACCTGAATTAGACCACACGGTTTGATCTGTAGTGTAAATCAATCCGTAGTGAGCAGAAAAATCTACATTTTATAATCGTATAAACCTATCGCATAAACCTATTTATAATCGTAGTAGATGACGTTTTGTCAAAAGTAATAATAGTTTTATATTGAAGATAGTCACAGTGGTAAATTTTTGGTCAGATACGATGATGCGGTCAATGTACTATGACATGCTAATGTGGTTTACATTTCAGTTATTACTATAGTTCGAGCTCAAAAATTGACCGCGGACCATTGCGTACAACGGGGTTTTAAACACATTTTCTCTCTCTATGTCTCGGGACGGACATCACAATATTTTGTAAATCAGTAATTCTTTCCTATACTTCCTCGAGTACTCAACCGCTCGAGAGGCTGTAAACATTTACTGTCTGTATGTCTCGGGACGGACATCACAATATTTTGTAAATCAGTAATTCTTTCCTAAACTTTCTCGAGTATTCAAACCGCTCGAGAGGCTGTAAACATTTACTGTCTGTATGTCTCGGGACGGACCTCACAATATTTTGTAAATCAGTAATTCTTTCCTATACTTCCTCGAGTACTCAACAGCTCGAGAGGCTGTAAACATTTACTGTCTGTATGTCTCGGGACGGACATCACAATATTTTGTAAATCAGTAATTCTTTCCTATACTTCATCGAGTACTCAACCGCTCGAGAGGCTGTAAACATTTACTGTCTGTATGTCTCGGGACGGACCTCACAATATTTTGTAAATCAGTAATTCTTTCCTATACTTCCTCGAGTACTCAACCGCTCGAGAGGCTGTAAACATTTACTGTCTGTATGTCTCGGGACGGACCTCACAATGTTTTGTAAATCAGTAATTCTTTCCTATACTTCCTCGAGTATTCAACAGCTCGAGAGGCTGTAAACAATTACTGTCTGTATGTCTCGGGACGGACCTCACAATGTTTTGTAAATCAGTAATTCTTTCCTATACTTCCTCGAGTATTCAACAGCTCGAGAGGCTGTAAACAATTACTGTCTGTATGTCTCGGGACGGACCTCACAATGTTTTGTAAATCAGTAATTCTTTCCTATACTTCCTCGAGTACTCAACCGCTCGAGAGGCTGTAAACATTTACTGTCTGTATGTCTCGGGACGGACCTCACAAAGTTTTGTAAATCAGTAATTCTTTCCTATACTTCCTCGAGTATTCAACAGCTCGAGAGGCTGTAAACATTTACTGTCTGTATGTCTCGGGACGGACCTCACAATGTTTTGTAAATCAGTAATTCTTTCCTATACTTCCTCGAGTACTCAACAGCTCGAGAGGCTGTAAACATTTACTGTGTGTATGTCTCGGGACAGACCTCACAATATTTTGTAAATCAGTAATTCTTTCCTATACTTCCTCGAGTACTCAACCGCTCGAGAGGCTGTAAACATTTACTGTCTGTATGTCTCGGGACGGACCTCACAATATTTTGTAAATCAGTAATTCTTTCCTAAACTTTCTCGAGTACTCGACCGCTCGAGAGGCTGTAAACATTTACTGTCTGTATGTCTCGGGACGGACTCCATAATGTTTTGTAAATCAGTAATTCTCTCCTATACTTCCTCGAGTATTCAACCGCTCGAGAGGCTGTAAACATTTACTGTCTGTATGTCTCGGGACGGACCTCACAATATTTTTGTAAATCAGTAATTCTTTCCTAAACTTTCTCGAGTACTCGACCGCTCAAGAGGCTGTAAACGTTTACTGTCTGTATGTCTCGGGACGGACCTCACAATGTTTTGTAAATCAGTAATTCTTTCCTATACTTCCTCGAGTATTCAACCGCTCGAGAGGCTGTAAACATTTACTGTCTGTATGTCTCGGGACGGACCTCACAATGTTTTGTAAATCAGTAATTCTTTCCTATACTTCCTCGAGTACTCAACAGCTCGAGAGGCTGTAAACATTTACTGACTGTATGTCTCGGGACGGACCTCACAATGTTTTGTAAATCAGTAATTCTCTCCTATACTTCCTCGAGTATTCAACCGCTCGAGAGGCTGTAATCATTTACTGTCTGTATGTCTCGGGACGGACCTCACAATGTTTTGTAAATCAGTAATTCTTTCCTATACTTCCTCGAGTACTCAACCGCTCGAGAGGCTGTAAAACATTTACTGTCTGTATGTCTCGGGACGGACCTCACAATGTTTTGTAAATCAGTAATTCTTTCCTATACTTCCTCGAGTACTCAACCGCTCGAGAGGCTGTAAACATTTACTGTCTGTATGTCTCGGGACGGACCTCACAATGTTTTGTAAATCAGTAATTCTTTCCTATACTTCCTCGAGTATTCAACCGCTCGAGAGGCTGTAAACATTTACTGTCTGTATGTCTCGGGACGGACCTCACATATAGACTTGAAATTTTCTTTAAGTCTCATTTCTATAAGCGACACCGATTTCAATGATGAGATGTTGACAACCCTTCTACGCTAGCCTTATATAATACAATTATAGCTCAGACTTGAGGACGGGAGGAGGAACTTTTCATACTTTGGCCCCCACTTGTACAAACCCCTCTACGATAGCCTTATATAATACAGTTATGTCTCAGTGAAAAATAACTGAAATTGTTAACATAGAAAGAAACATGGTTTAGCTGATAGTTTATACAATTTTATACAGTTTTGTCATTCGAATTTTAAATGGGTAACTATATTTTTATTTATTTATTTATCATAGAGTTTATTTAGGAAATGTTAATAGTATTTTTATTTTAATTTGGTATATAGCATTAATTTAAGTCCACTGATGACGACTTGTTCTGAAAAACAGTAAATGTTCTGAGAAACACCAGTAAATGAATGCAGTTTTATTTGTTATTATTTATTTACCAATAACACCAACATAAATATTTTCACTTACACGCACCCAAATACAATACAGTGGCATAGCTTATTATCATCAAGTGTAAGGGCCAGTTTCGTTCTAGAGGTACAATGCCTACAGACCGACATTGTCATAGCCCCTAGAGTAATAAGCTTCACTAATGCTCAGGAAATTAAAATCATACATAACATTACTGCCATCTTAAATATATAAAGATGAAATAGAGAAATAAGTGTAGTTTCAAACAAACAGAAAGGTAAGCAATGAATATGTATGTACCGGCCCAAACTGGGTGATTTTATTTGCATTGCGTTCCTGGAGTGCTCCTTCGATCCGCTGACGCAAAGGAAATACAGCCTTTGAATTGCCAGCCAGATCATTAGTAGGCGCTTGGCCAGCCGGGACTGTTTCGTCGGCTAGACACCACCAACTCTCGATTTTAAATACAATCTTTTGTATATGAGGACTTTTTAAACTTTGAAATGCCGTGTTTTTGATTACTTTTACAAAAGTATCATTAAAAAGCATTATTTGTCAATTAACTATGGACGTAGTGAACATTTACACTTGCAAATCTCAAATGTATATATGTAATGAAGGTGCATTATTCATATCAAAATTATAACAATTAAAAGATTACGAATGAAAAATTCATGAATGACGAAACCTATAACAGGGTGGGAAAGATTTTACTGTGGTACTTCCGTTTATTTAAAGCTCAATTGAGCAAATGGAATATTTGTATTGAATGGAACGGTAGTAAAGGAAACAGCGATCGAGTGAGTGTTTTTATAAGCGGCACGTTTCCTCCATGAAAATAAATTCCATATCGTGAAAAATTAACATGAAAAAGTCTATTCTCTGTTCAATTATAATTGAACAAAAGAAACTAATAAGTAATTTCAAATTGAAAGTCTACACAAGATGTACAATGAAAATTTGACAGTTCATAGGCTCTTTTTGAGTCTCTATAATACTCGAACCACTGGGAACATTACAACTACAGTATGTGCATGGACAACACAAGGAATAATGTGCTTTCTTCTCTCCCGTTTTATTATAACCTCACACCCACTGTGTTGGCCCAAAACAGGGATAACGTCCTGCCGAGATTCTTTCCTTAGTGCTTGAATACTGTACTGGCATACTATTGTTTCTTTTTCAGCTCAATGGTATCATACATTTTGTCAGGATAATCTCAAACTTAACACTGCAGTATAAGAAGATGTATACATGTGATATAAAGAATTATAGACATATTCCACTCTGTCATTTAGAGTAAAAGGGATTAAAAACCAACTACTTGATAAAAATATTACTTTTTAAAATGAAAAAACTGAGTTTTATCTGGATATTTTATTACAAATCTTGCATTGTTAAAAAACTCGTTCAAGAGGCTAATAAGGATAGAGGTACTTACAATTACAAAAGTATTTGTTAGTTCTTGTAAATTTTCCAACTTCTTTATACTATTCCTTTGGGTATGCCGAGAGTCATGGAGTTGCTGATTCTCCTACTAATAAACAAATTACGGTACAATAGACGACTTTCCAAACCACTGACCTGGAGATCCGTGAAGGGATTAAACAAAGTACAAACATCAATATTCAGCTTCAAAGTAGAGTGTAGTCAAAATTAAAGGCTTATGCAATACCAGTTATTTTCATTAACCATGCCTGCAATCTCCATCATTTATATCTTTTTGAGAATTGACTAGATTTTTGTTACTTTTTCATTTCTACAACTCGTAATTGGACTAGTCATGCGAAAAAAATCATTTTTGCATACCATCTTTGCACTGTGTTTTCTACAATGAGAATGTTTTTTAAAATTTTTATTTGACGGAACTTTAGTAAATTGTATTATGCTACTAACTACTTAATACTAACAAGAAACATGGTATCATCTTTGGATTACTTTTTGTTGCTATACTATTTCATTAATTTAAAAAAGGTAAATACAAATTAATTTATATTATATCGAATATAAATGATTTTTTAAATTTATTTTTCAACATATGCACATCTGTATGTTACATCTTTTTTACATTTTTAACATTTGAAGTATTAATTTAAACTAATATAAACTAATAACAGCACTTCTACAAAACTGAGATTCCACTCAAACAGAAACACAAATTTAAATACCTTTTTGAGGAGCAAACTCCAAAAGAAATATAATGAACGTTGTGTGGGTTGAATGGCTGAATCAGTGAGTCGGAGTCAAAGGTAAAGCTACTAAACGGAACTCCAGAGACGTCAGAGGCCTGCGTAAACCCGGGAGTTTTGTACAGAGGAAACTTCTAAAGAATCGTAATGAACGCTGTATGGTTGAATGGCTGAATCAGTGAGTCGGAGTCAAAGGTAAAGCTACTAAACGGAACTCCTGAGACATCAGAGGCCTGTGTAACGCGGGAGTTTTGTACAGAGGGAACTTCTAAAGAATCGTAATGAACGCAATATGGTTGAATGGCTGAATCAGTGAGTCGGAGTCAAAGGTAAAGCTACTAAACGAAACTCCTGAGACATCAGAGGCCTGAGTAACGCGGGAGTTTTGTACAGAGGGAACTTCTAAAGAATCGTAATGAACGCAATATGGTTGAATGGCTGAATCAGTGAGTCGGAGTCAAAGGTAAAGCTACTAAACGGAACTCCTGAGACATCAGAGGCCTGTGTAACGCGGGAGTTTTGTACAGAGGAAACTTCTAAAGAGATTTAATTGGCGACACTTATTCAACAGTTATTGCTTGATTTACAGCACATTTTGTTTCTTTTGAATTTACACGTGAATAACCCTTTAGTATAACAAAACGTACAATGAGTATTCTGAACAATTTTAAATTGATAAATAGTCAGTCGGATAACTTGACAGCCGACAACCGTAGTAAAACGTGAGTAGCAACAGACACGTGCTTAGGCAAATATTCCAAGTCACCCAGACACTTTAAGACATTCAGGACTTGTCAAGTTTGATTGATTATCTCATCCGAAATAACAGTATAAACTTTATTTCTTTTCATCACGTAAATGTGTGTGTCAACTGAATTTGAACTGACAATAAATTATAAAATATGTATCCTATAGACTTATTTTATAAAGAACTAGCTGTTACCATCGGCTTCGATTGTTTGCCTTGTGCCACGATTAAGAAAATATATTTAAAAGTGCATATTTATAGTAATTGTAATTTATTCCGGTCTTGGCATATTTGTTTCCAAATTTTGATACTATTTTTTCGATGTTGTTTTTTTTTCGATATAAAGACAACTAAAATGGGTTTTATAATAAACTTTAAATTTTGTAAAAGTTAGATAGTAACTTTGACTTTCATATCTAATTCTTAATATTTGCTAAACAGTGTAACAGTTAAAAGTATATTAACAATGACACTATTTACGTGTATTTTCTACACGTACACTAGCTGGAACAGGTACAATAGTTCAATAGCACAATGCAAGCTAACTTTCATCTAGCACTGTTCTTTTCGACCGCTTCAAAAGACAGTCTTCGGAGTCAAATTCTGCCCATCTCGTGTTTTAGAACGTTTTTAAGGTAGATTTCTAAAGTTCTTATTTTAATCACTGTAATAAAAACACATCGTGAACATTTTACAAACTACAAATCTAAACAAATTTCTAAATACAGTTAAATTAATTAAACTTATGGTTGTGCTATCACAAAAAATGTTTACACGGTACAGTTAATTACATTTGACAGGATCTTTCAATTAATATTTCACAACTTTAGAGACCAAAATGAGATTTTTCGCTATTTTAAAGACCAGTAGAACGTACCCCGAAGTGATTTCCGAAATTATAATAGGCCAACATTCATCCCAGAGACCGTAAGAATGTCCATAGCAAGTTTCAGTGCACTCAAGTTTACGCGAGAAAGCAAAAAAGAAACAAACAACGAAACTTTTTCATTTATAATATTATTAAAGTCAAGATAAAAATTTAACGTTGCATTAACTAAAATGATTAATTGACAGTTTTTATATATACCTCGTGAACTGTAATAGTTAAATTCAAACCGTCATTCACGTAAGTCGTTAATGAGTGGTAATTAAATAATCGCTAACACTAAAATCATTACTAAGCAAACGGGCGAAATGCACTTTAGAAGCATCCTATGTATTATTAATTAGATATGGCATCGGGATTTACTGAAGGTGAATGCACATTAAATAATGTGATTAGTAGTTAGGAGTCACATAACTCAATAGTCAAGTTACTTCCATATAAATGAGAGATTACCAGTAATAAGAATTAATAAAGAACCGGTATAGTTACTTGAGAGTAACCGGTATATATTGTCACGGAGCTGGCCGTCGCGCGGCGGCTGCGGTGGCGGCCTGGCTGTTGACGTAAGGGACCGCCATAAATCCTTCTGCGAGAGCCATCAACACCCTCATAAATGGCTGGGCCAGTCCTTTCTTTCTTCTGAATAGGCTGATGACAATAGAAAGTCTAGAGCAGTCTTCCTGGTAAAAGACTCACTGCCCATTGACTCCGGAATCTTCTAGACCTTCCAGAGCCCACCGGCATAGACCCTTCTAGCAAGAATGCTAGAAGGTTATATAAGGCCGTCTACTGGGGAGCCGGGGGAGTTGTGAGTACCAGTGAGGCAGTGTAGTGGGTGTCGTGACACGGATCCTGTGATAGTGAGTGCCTGCGGAGATACTGCTGTGGGAATCGTCGCATCGTGGGATCGACCGGAAGATTCAGCGCAGTATTGGACAACTCCTGTGGAAGGATACGACACCGGGGAAACCGTAAGCAAATTGGACTTAAGCAGAAGAGACAGTAAAGCCACTTGTTAATTAGCTATATTTGTGATTGCAAATAATATTAGTTTTGCAGAAGCCATCTTAGTCATTTAGCAAATATTAATAATAGTAATTGTAATTATTGGAGTTGTAATTAATAGTAATAATTGTAAATAGTAATTTCTTTCAATTAAAGTAATTATTTGTCCTTATTGTAAATTAGCTTTAATAAACATTATTAATTGTAACTAATAATCGTGTTGCTTATTTGTAAACCCACATAAGAATTATTTAGTTTTGTAAAAACGTAACATTGGTGTCAGAAGTGGGATTGATTTGTTAAAGCAACACTTTAGATATTATTTATTATTTATTTATTGTATTAATATTATTTTAAAGTAATAATATAATAAAACGATGGCTTCTAGTGGGTTTAAGTTAGCAGATTTGAAAGTGGCTGATTTAAAACGGGAGTTAGAAGAAAGGGACTTAGATACTTCTGGGACAAAAACAGTTTTAGCTAATAGACTTAAACAGGCAGTGATAGAAGCAGGTGAAGATCCCGAAATATTAATTTTTGAAACTGAAGCAAGTAAGCTTACCAAAGTGTTACAGTCTAACTTAACTAAAACATTGGAAGAAAAAATTAAATAGTAATAGTAAAACATTGGAAGAAAAATTAAATAGTAATAGTAAAAACATTGGAAGAAAAATTAAATAGTAATAGTAAAACATTGGAAGAAAAATTAAATAGTAATTGTGAAACACTTCAAAATGACTTGAAAAGTATGAAAGATGAATTAGCTACAGAGTTTAATTTAAAAATTTGTAGAGTTGAAGAGGAATTTAAAAAGCAACTAGAAGCAGGTATAAATGGTTGCTCCAAACAATTAGAAGACAAGTTAAATGATTATTCAAAAGAATTTGGTGATAGAATTAGGATCTTAGAGGAAATAGCTCAGAGAAACAAGGGCTCAGAAACCTGCACAGAATCCATTGTTAGCCCAGAAGATGGAAAACCAGAATTAATTACGGAACCTCAGCTTAATTCATGTCCACCAATGAGTAATGCAGGGGTGCCAACCTTCGACGGTAAGATGACCTGGGAGGATTTTCGGACACTGTTCGAGACTGCTGCCGCCGTCCACCGTTGGCCGTCATCAACAAAAGCGTCCATGCTCTGCCTTTCGCTGCGTGGAGACGCGCTAAAGGTCCTGCAGACCGTGCCACCTGCGGAGCGCCAAAACTACGGAGAACTGGTTAGACGACTGGAGATGCGGTTCGGACATAAGCACATGGAACTGGTCTACAGGTCTCAACTCAGGAGTCGCCACCAGAAGTCCAATGAATCACTGCAGGAATTTGAAGCTGATATCGCACGACTTGTAAGAGGTGCTTACTCTACTTGTGATGAGGCTGTCTGCGAGAACTTATCCATCGACAAATTCCTCGACGGCCTTCGAGACGCTGAAACACAGCAGGCTGTAAAGTTGGCTCGTCCTAAGACATTACACGAGGCGCTAACACAAGCACTAGAATTTGAAGCAGTAAAACAGTCTGTGCAAGGACATGCACGTCTTCGAGGGGTCTGCGTGGAAGAAGGTTTTAAGATAGAAGACGTAGTCCAGAGAGTGCTGGATGCGCTGAAGAACAGGAAGAAGGAAATCCGCTGCTGGAGTTGTGGAGAGTTGGGCCATCCCCGAAGCAAGTGCCCAGATAGAGCCTCTCGGGGGGCAGATGCAGGAAAACTAAAAAGGGTTGACAGGAAGGGGCAATTGTCAACCCAGCAAACTGAGGCCCCAGCCGACAGCATTATTGTGGCATCTTTGTCAGGACAGACTAACAGCCTCTACATAGATGGATTAGTCAACGGGAAGCCCAGAAGCCTTCTACTAGACACTGGGGCAACGATGACCATAGTAAATAGAGATGTTTGTTCACCTCCCAATAAAGTCACTCCAACAACCTGGACATTGAGGACTGCGACTGGGGACTTGGCCAGTGTTCACGGGGAGACAGTTGCCACCTTCTGCATCGGGAGTACATGCTTTAAACATCGCACTCTCGTTGCTAACATCGAGGAGGACGTTATACTCGGCATGGACGTAATGATGAAACTTGGCCTTCAATTAGACCTCAAGAAAGGGGTGACGACTGTTGGCGGAGAAGAAGTCGTCCTTCAGCTTAGAAAAAATCTTACTTCTTCGGTGCGGTTATTAAAAGATACCACACTGCCATCTCGTGCTCAGAAGATCGTGAGAGCAGAAGTCGACAGAACTGTACCGGAAGGACAGAACTTAATGTTAGACCCAGCTGTAAACGAAGAGGAGCTTGGCCGAGGTGTCCTTGTAGGGAAGACACTGTTTCAATCTTCCAGGGAAGTTTCCAGTCTGCATAATGAACTTAAACGACTATCCTGTTACCTTAAAACAAGGCAAGCTCTTAGGTACCTGTTTACTCAGTTTCTTCTGTATCGCAATCTGTTAGACAGACAGCATCCTGCCACAAGAATCTTCCAGAAGACATAGCTAAATTTGTGAGAGATGCTTGCAAGGGAATGGACTTGGAACAAACTAAACAAGTAGCTAAGTTAATAACAGAGTACCAGGACGTTTTTCGAAACTGCTACAGGGCCAAGAGGCAGGACGACTGTAGTTTCAGCACAAGATAAATGTTGGAGACGCACAACCAATCCGCCAAATTCCTAGGAGACTACCCTGGGCGAAGAGGGAGGAAGCTGAGCAAATAACAAAGGAGATGGAGCGAGATGGGGTGATCGAGCCTTCCAGCAGTCCATGGAATTCGCCGGTGGTACTAGTGAAGAAGAAGGATGGGACTTCTAGGTTCTGCGTGGACTACCGACTACTCAATAACGTCACCAAGAAGGACAGTTACCCTTTACCGCGGATCGACGACACACTGGATGCTCTGGGAGGCGGCAAGTTCTTCTCGACCCTGGACATGAAGAGTGGGTACTGGCAAGTAGAGATTGCTCCAGAGGACAAGGAGAAAACGGCATTTTCCATAGGGAATGGAAACGGACTGTGGCAGTTCACCGTGATGCCTTTTGGACTATGCAATGCACCAGCTACCTTCGAGAGATTAATGGAGAACGTGCTTAGAGGTCTAACTTGGGAAACCTGTCTAGTGTATCTGGATGATATCATAGTCATTGGAAAGACGTTTAAAAGACCATCTTCAGAACCTGGAAAAGATCTTTATAAGGCTTCGTTCTGCCAACTTGAAGCTTAACCTGAAGAAGTGCAACTTATTTAAAAATAAGGTAAACTATCTCGGACATGTAGTCTCGTCAGAAGGAGTCTCTGTGGATCCAGAGAAGATACGAGCGATAAAGGAATGGCCCACACCACGTAACAAACATGAGGTAAGAAGTTTCCTCGGGCTGTGCACCTATTACCGCCGCTTCGTGAAGGGTTATGCCGATATTGCTAAGCCACTGACCAAGCTCACGGAAGAACAGCACAAGTTTGAATGGACCTCAGAGTCGAGTGAAGCAATTTGGGATACTCAAGACTGCTCTCTCTGTAGTGCTCCGATCTTGGGATTCCCTCGCTTTGGAGAAAAGTTCATTGTCGACACTGACGCCAGCGACGTGGGCATAGGAGGAGTACTCTCGCAAGTTCAGGATGGCCAGGAAACCGTGGTAGCCTATTTCAGCAGAACACTATCTAAGGCCGAAAGGAATTACTGCGTCACAAGGAGGGAACTGCTAGCAGTCGTGAAGTCCCTAGAACACTTTCATAAATACCTCTATGGACAACCTTTCCATTTAAGGACAGATCACTCCGCCCTGACTTGGCTACTGAACTTCAAGAACTTGGAGGGGCAGACAGCGCGATGGGTGCAGCGGCTTCAGGAGTACAACTTCACGTCTGAACACCGACAAGGGAAGAAACATTCCAACGCTGATGCTCTGTCACGTCGTCCTTGTCCAGAAGGCTGTAAGCACTGCTCCAAAGGTAGAAGAAAAGAATCCTTCGGCAGAAGTACGTTTTGTGTCACCGTGGAGCCTGCTAGTGGATGGGAAATGAGTGAACTTCGGAACGAGCAGCTAGGAGACACGGAGATCGGACCCACTCCTGCGAGAGGTGGAAGCTGGAACTCGACCTAGTTGGGAAGACATCGCGGCTAGAGATCACCTATACAAGAGCTACTGGGCACAGTGGGGACTCTATGAAGATCAAGAACGGAGTACTAATAAGGATCTGGGAAGCTCCTAATGGGAAGAGGAAAATCGAACAGATCGTACTCCCAAGAAGTAAGAGGAGGGAAGTCCTTATGGAGTTGGCATAACGGAGCGTCCTGGAGGTCATCTTGGTGTCAACAAGACAGTGGAAAAGTTGCGACAACGGTTCTAACTGGCTGCACCTTAGGGCTGATGTTGAGAAATGGTGCCGCCAATGTGATGTATGTGCTGGAAGCCGAGGGCCTCAAAACCAGAAGTCGAGGCAGGATGCGGCAGTACAAACGTTGGATCACCCCTTCGAGAGGATCGCCATCGCGACATCGCTGGACCATTTCCCGTGACAGACGCAGGGAATAAATATCTCCTGGTGGCCATGGATTACTTCACGCGAAATGGCCAGAAGTATATGCCATACCAAACCAGGAGGCATCTACTGTTGGCAGGATGCTTGGTGAACGACTCTCGTCTGCCGGTACGGGGTACCCCCGTGAGCTACACAGCGACCAAGGGACGAACTTCGGTTCTATCTATCTTGATGAGGGATGTTCTTCAGCGTCTGGGAGTGCATAAGACACGGACAACCCCGCTTCACCCGCAATCCGATGGGATGGTTGAAAGATACATCAAGACTCTCGTCGGTCCATCTCAGGAAAGTTGTCTCCACCAGCCAGCGGGATTGGGATAAGAAGGTGCCAGTTTTTTTCTGCTGGCCTACAGATCTTCTAGCCATGAAACAACTGGTGTTTACCCCAGCAAGAATGGTCTTCGGAAGAGAACTTCGGCTAAACCAAGTGATCTCAATGGTTTCGGCCTACCACCTGGACAAGGAGAGGCCAGCGAACTGACTTCGCCTCGGAACTCGTTGATCAATTGCACGAACACTCACGAGTTTTGCTCGCCAGCACCTGAAGGTCGCCAGTGACAAGATGAAGGCTCGCTACGACCGAACAAGCCAACTCAGCTGGAT
The DNA here is from genome assembly GCF_021130785.1 of Homalodisca vitripennis. Lineage (NCBI taxonomy): Eukaryota > Metazoa > Arthropoda > Insecta > Hemiptera > Cicadellidae > Homalodisca > Homalodisca vitripennis. Next base: position 1,503 of record NW_025781900.1, on the reverse strand, counting down.
TCCAGGAGAACAACTTTGGTTTTGGCTCTACAGTCCCCTGCGGAGGAAGGGAAGGTGCCCAAAGCTTCACAGGACTGGATTGGACCTTATCGTGTGGTGACACGAATCAACGACGTGGTCTACCGAATCCAAAGACACCCAAGAGGTAAGATGCTCGTCGTCCACCTAGATCGTCTAGCGTCTTACCATGGTTCCAACACTGATCGGGACGATCAGCCTTAAGGAGAGTGGCAGTGTCACGGAGCTGGCCGTCGCGCGGCGGCTGCGGTGGCGGCCTGGCTGTTGACGTAAGGGACCGCCATAAATCCTTCTGCGAGAGCCATCAACAACCCTCATAAATGGCTGGGCCAGTCCTTTCTTCTGAATAGGCTGATGACAATAGAAAGTCTAGAGCAGTCTTCCTGGTAAAAAGACTCACTGCCCCATTGACTCCGGAATCTTCTAGACCTTCCAGAGCCCACCGGCATAGACCCTTCTAGCAAGAATGCTAGAAGGTTATATAAGGCCGTCTACTGGGGAGCCGGGGGAGTTGTGAGTACCAGTGAGGCAGTGGTAGTGGGTGTCGTGACACGGATCCTGTGATAGTGAGTGCCTGCGGAGATACTGCTGTGGGAATCGTCGCATCGTGGGATCGACCGGAAGATTCAGCGCAGTATTGGACAACTCCTGTGGAAGGATACGACACCGGGGAAACCGTAAGCAAATTGGACTTAAGCAGAAGAGAACAGTAAAGCCACTTGTTAATTAGCTATATTTGTGATTGCAAATAATATTAGTTTTGCAGAAGCCATCTTAGTCATTTAGCAAATATTAATAATAGTAATTGTAATTATTGGAGTTGTAATTAATAGTAATAATTGTAAATAGTAATTTCTTTCAATTAAAGTAATTATTTGTCCCTTATTGTAAATTAGCTTTAATAAACATTATTAATTGTAACTAATAATCGTGTTGCTTATTTGTAAACCCACATAAGAATTATTTAGTTTTGTAAAAACGTAACAATATGTACATTACTTGAGAGTTTTGAAACCCATCCTCCCTTTTTTGAAGAAGACAAGCAAATATATTTAAAGTAGCGACACATAATCTCGAAAAAAAAACCTATACAGTAGATTTCTATTATTTCATTTCTACCAAACACAAATCTTCAAGGCCGATATTTCGCTTTAAATTATTTATGACTTAAATATAATATTTTGAAATTAAATGCAATTTCTCATTATTTATAAAAATAATACCTTAATAAACTACATGTCTTCATACAAAAAAACATATAATTTTCTCCAATCATGTTTTGTGTACGTACTGCGAAAATTTCTCATCTTTTTTTATTGTGTGCAATTTATGGTAATTTTTAATGAGATCTGTCGAAACACTTGGTAATGACAAATATAAACTCAAATTAAAATCGATTGCACCTTCAGAAATACAAATGTTTACTATTTAAAGGCTTCATACGTGTAAACATTTATTAAATTTATAAAATACCACTATCGTGTT